>NW_026907620.1:0-77085 GCF_028389875.1 Rhea pennata | reverse complement strand
CCTGCTTTGTTTGGAGGCTGTTTGCGGACAGCAGCACACAAGGCGGGAAGGTGCTCACTGGCCAGCTCCAAGTCTCGCACATAGAAGCGCAAGCGAGGCACCTGCTCGCAATTTGTCCCGGGCATGGGAAGCAGCATGCTGCATGCCCAGAAGACATCTCGCACTGTCCTGCCTGCCACGGGGCTGCTTCTGAGCACGGAGGCACGCCTACAAGCAGCTGAGATGGGCTTTGCCTAAGAGTCAGGGAAGTGGCGAGCGGAACAAGGGATGTGCTGCACAGCTTCCCTCGCAGGCAGATTCCCTCCTGGGGTGCTTACTTCTCCTGCCTTAGTGCCCTGCTTTGTTTGGAGGCTGTTTGCGGACAGCAGCACACACAGCGGGAAGGTGCGCGTGGCCAGCTCCAAGTCTCGGCACATAGAAGCGCAAGCGAGGCACCTGCTCGCAGTTTGTCCCGGGCATGGGAAGCAGCATGCTGCGTGCCCAGAAGACATCCCGCACTGTCCTGCCTGCCACGGGGCTGCTTCTGAGCACGGAGGCACGCCTACAAGCCAGCTGAGATGGGCTTTGCTAAGAGTCAGGGAAGTGGCGAGCGGAACAAGGGATGTGCTGCACAGCTTCCCTCGCAGGCAGATTCCCTCCTGGGGCTCTTAGTTCTCTTGCCTTAGTGCCCTGCTTTGTTTGGAGGCTGTTTGCGGACAGCAGCACACACAGCGGGAAGGTGCGCGCTGGCCAGCTCCAAGTCTCGGCACATAGAAGCGCAAGCCAGGCACCTGCTCGCAGTTTGTCCCGGGCATGGGAAGCAGCATGCTGCGTGCCCAGAAGACATCCCGCACTGTCCTGCCTGCCACGGGGCTGCATCTGAGCACGGAGGCACGCCTACAAGCCAGCTGAGATGGGCTTTGCCTAAGAGTCAGGGAAGTGGCGAGCGGAACAAGGGATGTGCTGCACAGCTTCCCTCGCAGGCAGATTCCCTCCTGGGGCGCTTACTTCTCCTGCCTTAGTGCCCTGCTTTGTTTGGAGGCTGTTTGCGGACAGCAGCACACACAGCGGGAAGGTGCGCGCTGGCCAGCTCCAAGTCTCGGCACATAGAAGCGCAAGCGAGGCACCTGCTCGCAGTTTGTCCCGGGCATGGGAAGCAGGCATGCTGCGTGCCCAGAAGACATCCCGCACTGTCCTGCTGCCACGGGGCTGCTTCTGAGCACGGAGGCATGCCTACAAGCCAGCTGAGATGGGCTTTGCCTAAGAGTCAGGGAAGTGGCGAGCGGAACAAGGGATGTGCTGGCACAGCTTCCCTCGCAGGCAGATTCCCTCCTGGGGCGCTTACTTCTCTTGCCTTAGTGCCCTGCTTGTTTGGAGGCTGTTTGCGGACAGCAGCACACACAGCGGGAAGGTGCGCGCTGGCCAGCTCCAAGTCTCGGCACATAGAAGCGCAAGCGAGGCACCTGCTCGCAGTTTGTCCCGGGCATGGGAAGCAGCATGCTGCGTGCCCAGAAGACATCCCGCACTGTCCTGCCTTCCTCGGGGCTGCTTCTGAGCACGGAGGCACGCCTACAAGCCAGCTGAGATGGGCTTTGCCTAAGAGTCAGGGAAGTGGCGAGCGGAACAAGGGATGTGCTGCACAGGTTCCCTCGCAGGCAGATTCCCTCCTGGGACGCTGACTTCTCTTGCCTTAGTGCCCTGCTTTGTTTGGAGGCTGTTTGCGGACAGCAGCACACACAGCGGGAAGGTGCGCGCTGGCCAGCTCCAAGTCTCGGCACATAGAAGCGCAAGCCAGGCAACCTGCTCGCAGTTTGTCCCGGGCATGGGAAGCAGCATGCTGCGTGCCAGAAGACATCCCGCACTGTCCTGCCTGCCACGGGGCTGCTTCTGAGCACGCAGGCACGCCTACAAGCCAGCTGAGATGGGCTTTGCCTAAGAGTCAGGGAAGTGGCGAGCGGAACAAGGGACGTGCTGCACAGCTTCCCTCGCAGGCAGATTCCCTCCTGGGGCTCTTACTTCTCTTGCCTTAGTGCCCTGCTTTGTTGGAGGCTGTTTGCAGACAGCAGCACACACAGCGGGAGGTGCTCATGGCCAGCTCCAAGTCTCGGCACATAGAAGCGCAAGCGAGGCACCTGCTCGCAATTTGTCCCGGGCGTGGGAAGCAGCATGCTGTGTGCCCAGAAGACATCTCGCACTGTCCTGCCTGCCACGGGGCTGCTTCTGAGCACGGAGGCATGCCTACAAGCCAGCTGAGATGGCTTTGCCTAAGAGTCAGGGAAGTGGCGAGCGGAACAAGGGATGTGCTGCACAGCTTCCCTCGCAGGCAGATTCCCTCCTGGGGCTCTTAGTTCTCCTGCCTTAGCGCCCTGCTTTGTTTGGAGGCTGTTTGCGGACAGCAGCACACACAGCGGGAAGGTGCGCGCTGGCCAGCTCCAAGTCTCGGCACATAGAAGCGCAAGCGAGGCACCTGCTCGCGGTTTCTCCGGGCATGGAAAGCAGCATGCTGCGTGCCCAGAAGACATCCCGCACTGTCCTGCCTGCCACGGGGCTGCTTCTGAGCACGCAGGCACGCCTACAAGCCAGCTGAGATGGGCTTTGCCTAAGAGTCAGGGAAGTGGCGAGCGGAACAAGGGATGTGCTGCACAGCTTCCCTCGCAGGCAGATTCCCTCCTGGGGCTCTTAGTTCTCCTGCCTTAGCGCCCTGCTTTGTTTGGAGGCTGTTTGCGGACAGCAGCACACACAGCGGGAAGGTGCGCGCTGGCCAGCTCCAAGTCTCGGCACATAGAAGTGCAAGCCAGGCACCTGCTCGCAGTTTTTCCCGGGCATGGGAAGCAGCATGCTGCGTGCCCAGAAGACATCCCGCACTGTCCTGCCTGCCACGGGCTGCTTCTGAGCACGGAGGCACGCCTACAAGCCAGCTGAGATGGGCTTTGCCTAAGAGTCAGGGAAGTGGCGAGCGGAACAAGGATGTGCTGCACAGCTTCCCTCGCAGGCAGATTCCCTCCTGGGGGCTCTTAGTTCTCTTGCCTTAGTGCCCTGCTTTGTTTGGAGGCTGTTTGCGGACAGCAGCACACACAGCGGGAAGGTGCGCGCTGGCCAGCTCCAAGTCTCGGCACATAGAAGCGGCAAGCCAGGCACCTGCTCGCGGTTTGTCCCGGGCATGGGAAGCAGCATGCTGCGTGCCAGAAGACATCCCGCACTGTCCTGCCTGCCACGGGGCTGCTTCTGAGCACGGAGGCACGCCTACAAGCCAGCTGAGATGGGCTTTGCCTAAGAGTCAGGGAAGTGTCGAGCGGAACAAGGGATGTGCTGCACAGCTTCCCTCGCAGGCAGATTCCCTCCTGGGGCTCTTAGTCTCTCTTGCCTTAGTGCCCTGCTTTGTTTGGAGGCTGTTTGCGGACAGCAGCACACAAGGCGGGAAGGTGCTCACTGGCCAGCTCCAAGTCTCGGCACATAGAAGCGCAAGCGAGGCACCTGCTCGCAATTTGTCCCGGGCATGGGAAGCAGCATGCTGCATGCCCAGAAGACATCTCGCACTGTCCTGCCTGCCACGGGGCTGCTTCTGAGCACGGAGGCACGCCTACAAGCAGCTGAGATGGGCTTTGCCTAAGAGTCAGGGAAGTGGCGAGCGGAACAAGGGATGTGCTGCACAGCTTCCCTCGCAGGCAGATTCCCTCCTGGGGTGCTTACTTCTCCTGCCTTAGTGCCCTGCTTTGTTTGGAGGCTGTTTGCGGACAGCAGCACACACAGCGGGAAGGTGCGCGCTGGCCAGCTCCAAGTCTCGGCACATAGAAGCGCAAGCCAGGCACCTGCTCGCAGTTTGTCCCGGGCATGGGAAGCAGCATGCTGCGTGCCCAGAAGACATCCCGCACTGTCCTGCCTGCCACGGGGCTGCTTCTGAGCACGGAGGCACGCCTACAAGCCAGCTGAGATGGGCTTTGCCTAAGAGTCAGGGAAGTGGCGAGCGGAACAAGGGATGTGCTGCACAGCTTCCCTCGCAGGCAGATTCCCTCCTGGGGCGCTTACTTCTCCTGCCTTAGTGCCCTGCTTTGTTTGGAGGCTGTTTGCGGACAGCAGCACACACAGCGGGAAGGTGCGCGCTGGCCAGCTCCAAGTCTCGGCACATAGAAGCGCAAGCGAGGCACCTGCTCGCAGTTTGTCCCGGGCATGGGAAGCAGCATGCTGCGTGCCCAGAAGACATCCCGCACTGTCCTGCCTGCCACGGGGCTGCTTCTGAGCACGGAGGCATGCCTACAAGCCAGCTGAGATGGGCTTTGCCTAAGAGTCAGGGAAGTGGCGAGCGGAACAAGGGATGTGCTGCACAGCTTCCCTCGCAGGCAGATTCCCTCCTGGGGCTCTTAGTTCTCTTGCCTTAGTGCCCTGCTTTGTTTGGAGGCTGTTTGCGGACAGCAGCACACACAGCGGGAAGGTGCGCGCTGGCCAGCTCCAAGTCTCGGCACATAGAAACGCAAGCCAGGCACCTGCTCGCAGTTTGTCCCGGGCATGGGAAGCAGCATGCTGCGTGCCCAGAAGACATCCCGCACTGTCCTGCCTTCCTCGGGGCTGCTTCTGAGCACGGAGGCACGCCTACAAGCCAGCTGAGATGGGCTTTGCCTAAGAGTCAGGGAAGTGGCGAGCGGAACAAGGGACGTGCTGCACAGCTTCCCTCGCAGGCAGATTCCCTCCTGGGGCTCTTACTTCTCTTGCCTTAGTGCCCTGCTTTGTTTGGAGGCTGTTTGCAGACAGCAGCACACACAGCGGGAAGGTGCTCATGGCCAGCTCCAAGTCTCGGCACATAGAAGCGCAAGCGAGGCACCTGCTCGCAATTTGTCCCGGGCGTGGGAAGCAGCATGCTGTGTGCCCAGAAGACATCTCGCACTGTCCTGCCTGCCACGGGGCTGCTTCTGAGCACGGAGGCATGCCTACAAGCCAGCTGAGATGGGCTTTGCCTAAGAGTCAGGGAAGTGGCGAGCGGAACAAGGGATGTGCTGCACAGCTTCCCTCGCAGGCAGATTCCCTCCTGGGGCTCTTAGTTCTCCTGCCTTAGCGCCCTGCTTTGTTTGGAGGCTGTTTGCGGACAGCAGCACACACAGCGGGAAGGTGCGCGCTGGCCAGCTCCAAGTCTCGGCACATAGAAGCGCAAGCGAGGCACCTGCTCGCGGTTTCTCCCGGGCATGGAAAGCAGCATGCTGCGTGCCCAGAAGACATCCCGCACTGTCCTGCCTGCCACGGGGCTGCTTCTGAGCACGCAGGCACGCCTACAAGCCAGCTGAGATGGGCTTTGCCTAAGAGTCAGGGAAGTGGCGAGCGGAACAAGGGATGTGCTGCACAGCTTCCCTCGCAGGCAGATTCCCTCCTGGGGCTCTTAGTTCTCCTGCCTTAGCGCCCTGCTTTGTTTGGAGGCTGTTTGCGGACAGCAGCACACACAGCGGGAAGGTGCGCGCTGGCCAGCTCCAAGTCTCGGCACATAGAAGTGCAAGCCAGGCACCTGCTCGCAGTTTTTCCCGGGCATGGGAAGCAGCATGCTGCGTGCCCAGAAGACATCCCGCACTGTCCTGCCTGCCACGGGGCTGCTTCTGAGCACGGAGGCACGCCTACAAGCCAGCTGAGATGGGCTTTGCCTAAGAGTCAGGGAAGTGGCGAGCGGAACAAGGGATGTGCTGCACAGCTTCCCTCGCAGGCAGATTCCCTCCTGGGGCTCTTAGTTCTCTTGCCTTAGTGCCCTGCTTTGTTTGGAGGCTGTTTGCGGACAGCAGCACACACAGCGGGAAGGTGCGCGCTGGCCAGCTCCAAGTCTCGGCACATAGAAGCGCAAGCCAGGCACCTGCTCGCGGTTTGTCCCGGGCATGGGAAGCAGCATGCTGCGTGCCCAGAAGACATCCCGCACTGTCCTGCCTGCCACGGGGCTGCTTCTGAGCACGGAGGCACGCCTACAAGCCAGCTGAGATGGGCTTTGCCTAAGAGTCAGGGAAGTGTCGAGCGGAACAAGGGATGTGCTGCACAGCTTCCCTCGCAGGCAGATTCCCTCCTGGGGCTCTTAGTTCTCTTGCCTTAGTGCCCTGCTTTGTTTGGAGGCTGTTTGCGGACAGCAGCACACAAGGCGGGAAGGTGCTCACTGGCCAGCTCCAAGTCTCGGCACATAGAAGCGCAAGCGAGGCACCTGCTCGCAATTTGTCCCGGGCATGGGAAGCAGCATGCTGCATGCCCAGAAGACATCTCGCACTGTCCTGCCTGCCACGGGGCTGCTTCTGAGCACGGAGGCACGCCTACAAGCCAGCTGAGATGGGCTTTGCCTAAGAGTCAGGGAAGTGGCGAGCGGAACAAGGGATGTGCTGCACAGCTTCCCTCGCAGGCAGATTCCCTCCTGGGGTGCTTACTTCTCCTGCCTTAGTGCCCTGCTTTGTTTGGAGGCTGTTTGCGGACAGCAGCACACACAGCGGGAAGGTGCGCGCTGGCCAGCTCCAAGTCTCGGCACATAGAAGCGCAAGCCAGGCACCTGCTCGCAGTTTGTCCCGGGCATGGGAAGCAGCATGCTGCGTGCCCAGAAGACATCCCGCACTGTCCTGCCTGCCACGGGGCTGCTTCTGAGCACGGAGGCACGCCTACAAGCCAGCTGAGATGGGCTTTGCCTAAGAGTCAGGGAAGTGGCGAGCGGAACAAGGGATGTGCTGCACAGCTTCCCTCGCAGGCAGATTCCCTCCTGGGGCGCTTACTTCTCCTGCCTTAGTGCCCTGCTTTGTTTGGAGGCTGTTTGCGGACAGCAGCACACACAGCGGGAAGGTGCGCGCTGGCCAGCTCCAAGTCTCGGCACATAGAAGCGCAAGCGAGGCACCTGCTCGCAGTTTGTCCCGGGCATGGGAAGCAGCATGCTGCGTGCCCAGAAGACATCCCGCACTGTCCTGCCTGCCACGGGGCTGCTTCTGAGCACGGAGGCATGCCTACAAGCCAGCTGAGATGGGCTTTGCCTAAGAGTCAGGGAAGTGGCGAGCGGAACAAGGGATGTGCTGCACAGCTTCCCTCGCAGGCAGATTCCCTCCTGGGGCTCTTAGTTCTCTTGCCTTAGTGCCCTGCTTTGTTTGGAGGCTGTTTGCGGACAGCAGCACACACAGCGGGAAGGTGCGCGCTGGCCAGCTCCAAGTCTCGGCACATAGAAACGCAAGCCAGGCACCTGCTCGCAGTTTGTCCCGGGCATGGGAAGCAGCATGCTGCGTGCCCAGAAGACATCCCGCACTGTCCTGCCTTCCTCGGGGCTGCTTCTGAGCACGGAGGCACGCCTACAAGCCAGCTGAGATGGGCTTTGCCTAAGAGTCAGGGAAGTGGCGAGCGGAACAAGGGATGTGCTGCACAGCTTCCCTCGCAGGCAGATTCCCTCCTGGGGTGCTTACTTCTCTTGCCTTAGTGCCCTGCTTTGTTTGGAGGCTCTTTGCGGACAGCAGCACACACAGCGGAAAGGTGCGCGCTGGCCAGCTCCAAGTCTCGGCACATAGAAGCGCAAGCGAGGCACCTGCTCGCAGTTTGTCCCGGGCATGGGAAGCAGCATGCTGCGTGCCCAGAAGACATCCCGCACTGTCCTGCCTGCCACGGGGCTGCTTCTGAGCACGGAGGCACGCCTACAAGCCAGCTGAGATGGGCTTTGCCTAAGAGTCAGGGAAGTGGCGAGCGGAACAAGGGATGTGCTGCACAGCTTCCCTCGCAGGCAGATTCCCTCCTGGGGCGCTTACTTCTCTTGCCTTAGTGCCCTGCTTTGTTTGGAGGCTGTTTGCGGACAGCAGCACACACAGCGGGAAGGTGCGCGCTGGCCAGCTCCAAGTCTCGGCACATAGAAGCGCAAGCCAGGCACCTGCTCGGAGTTTTTCCCGGGCATGGGAAGCAGCATGCTGCGTGCCCAGAAGACATCCCGCACTGTCCTGCCTGCCACGGGGCTGCTTCTGAGCACGCAGGCACGCCTACAAGCCAGCTTAGATGGGCTTTGCCTAAGAGTCAGGGAAGTGGCGAGCGGAACAAGGGACGTGCTGCACAGCTTCCCTCGCAGGCAGATTCCCTCCTGGGGTGCTTACTTCTCTTGCCTTAGTGCCCTGCTTTGTTTGGAGGCTGTTTGCGGACAGCAGCACACACAGCGGGAAGGTGCTCATGGCCAGCTCCAAGTCTCGGCACATAGAAGCACAAGCGAGGCACCTGCTCGCAATTTGTCCCGGGCGTGGGAAGCAGCATGCTGTGTGCCCAGAAGACATCTCGCACTGTCCTGCCTGCCACGGGGCTGCTTCTGAGCACGGAGGCACGCCTACAAGCCAGCTGAGATGGGCTTTGCCTAAGAGTCAGGGAAGTGGCGAGCGGAACAAGGGATGTGCTGCACAGCTTCCCTCGCAGGCAGATTCCCTCCTGGGGCTCTTAGTTCTCCTGCCTTAGCGCCCTGCTTTGTTTGGAGGCTGTTTGCGGACAGCAGCACACACAGCGGGAAGGTGCGCGCTGGCCAGCTCCAAGTCTCGGCACATAGAAGCGCAAGCGAGGCACCTGCTCGCGGTTTCTCCCGGGCATGGGAAGCAGCATGCTGCGTGCCCAGAAGACATCCCGCACTGTCCTGCCTGCCACGGGGCTGCTTCTGAGCACGGAGGCACGCCTACAAGCCAGCTGAGATGGGCTTTGCCTAAGAGTCAGGGAAGGGGCGAGCGGAACAAGGGATGTGCTGCACAGCTTCCCTCGCAGGCAGATTCCCTCCTGGGGCTCTTAGTTCTCCTGCCTTAGCGCCCTGCTTTGTTTGGAGGCTGTTTGCGGACAGCAGCACACACAGCGGGAAGGTGCGCGCTGGCCAGCTCCAAGTCTCGGCACATAGAAGCGCAAGCGAGGCACCTGCTCGCAGTTTGTCCCGGGCATGGGAAGCAGCATGCTGCGTGCCCAGAAGACATCCCGCACTGTCCTGCCTGCCACGGGGCTGCTTCTGAGCACGGAGGCACGCCTACAAGCCAGCTGAGATGGGCTTTGCCTAAGAGTCAGGGAAGTGGCGAGCGGAACAAGGGATGTGCTGCACAGCTTCCCTCGCAGGCAGATTCCCTCCTGGGGCGCTTACTTCTCTTGCCTTAGTGCCCTGCTTTGTTTGGAGGCTGTTTGCGGACAGCAGCACACACAGCGGGAAGGTGCGCGCTGGCCAGCTCCAAGTCTCGGCACATAGAAGCGCAAGCCAGGCACCTGCTCGGAGTTTTTCCCGGGCATGGGAAGCAGCATGCTGCGTGCCCAGAAGACATCCCGCACTGTCCTGCCTGCCACGGGGCTGCTTCTGAGCACGCAGGCACGCCTACAAGCCAGCTTAGATGGGCTTTGCCTAAGAGTCAGGGAAGTGGCGAGCGGAACAAGGGACGTGCTGCACAGCTTCCCTCGCAGGCAGATTCCCTCCTGGGGTGCTTACTTCTCTTGCCTTAGTGCCCTGCTTTGTTTGGAGGCTGTTTGCGGACAGCAGCACACACAGCGGGAAGGTGCTCATGGCCAGCTCCAAGTCTCGGCACATAGAAGCGCAAGCGAGGCACCTGCTCGCAATTTGTCCCGGGCGTGGGAAGCAGCATGCTGTGTGCCCAGAAGACATCTCGCACTGTCCTGCCTGCCACGGGGCTGCTTCTGAGCACGGAGGCACGCCTACAAGCCAGCTGAGATGGGCTTTGCCTAAGAGTCAGGGAAGTGGCGAGCGGAACAAGGGATGTGCTGCACAGCTTCCCTCGCAGGCAGATTCCCTCCTGGGGCTCTTAGTTCTCCTGCCTTAGCGCCCTGCTTTGTTTGGAGGCTGTTTGCGGACAGCAGCACACACAGCGGGAAGGTGCGCGCTGGCCAGCTCCAAGTCTCGGCACATAGAAGCGCAAGCGAGGCACCTGCTCGCGGTTTCTCCCGGGCATGGGAAGCAGCATGCTGCGTGCCCAGAAGACATCCCGCACTGTCCTGCCTGCCACGGGGCTGCTTCTGAGCACGGAGGCACGCCTACAAGCCAGCTGAGATGGGCTTTGCCTAAGAGTCAGGGAAGGGGCGAGCGGAACAAGGGATGTGCTGCACAGCTTCCCTCGCAGGCAGATTCCCTCCTGGGGCTCTTAGTTCTCCTGCCTTAGCGCCCTGCTTTGTTTGGAGGCTCTTTGCGGACAGCAGCACACACAGCGGGAAGGTGCGCGCTGGCCAGCTCCAAGTCTCGGCACATAGAAGCGCAAGCGAGGCACCTGCTCGCAGTTTGTCCCGGGCATGGGAAGCAGCATGCTGCGTGCCCAGAAGACATCCCGCACTGTCCTGCCTGCCACGGGGCTGCTTCTGAGCACGGAGGCACGCCTACAAGCCAGCTGAGATGGGCTTTGCCTAAGAGTCAGGGAAGTGGCGAGCGGAACAAGGGATGTGCTGCACAGCTTCCCTCGCAGGCAGATTCCCTCCTGGGGCGCTTACTTCTCTTGCCTTAGTGCCCTGCTTTGTTTGGAGGCTCTTTGCGGACAGCAGCACACACAGCGGGAAGGTGCGCGCTGGCCAGCTCCAAGTCTCGGCACATAGAAGCGCAAGCCAGGCACCTGCTCGCAGTTTGTCCCGGGCGTGGGAAGCAGCATGCTGCGTGCCCAGAAGACATCCCGCACTGTCCTGCCTGCCACGGGGCTGCTTCTGAGCACGGAGGCACGCCTACAAGCCAGCTGAGATGGGCTTTGCCTAAGAGTCAGGGAAGTGGCGAGCGGAACAAGGGATGTGCTGCACAGCTTCCCTCGCAGGCAGATTCCCTCCTGGGGCGCTTACTTCTCTTGCCTTAGTGCCCTGCTTTGTTTGGAGGCTGTTTGCGGACAGCAGCACACACAGCGGGAAGGTGCGCGCTGGCCAGCTCCAAGTCTCGGCACATAGAAGCGCAAGCCAGGCACCTGCTCGGAGTTTTTCCCGGGCATGGGAAGCAGCATGCTGCGTGCCCAGAAGACATCCCGCACTGTCCTGCCTGCCACGGGGCTGCTTCTGAGCACGCAGGCACGCCTACAAGCCAGCTTAGATGGGCTTTGCCTAAGAGTCAGGGAAGTGGCGAGCGGAACAAGGGACGTGCTGCACAGCTTCCCTCGCAGGCAGATTCCCTCCTGGGGTGCTTACTTCTCTTGCCTTAGTGCCCTGCTTTGTTTGGAGGCTGTTTGCGGACAGCAGCACACACAGCGGGAAGGTGCTCATGGCCAGCTCCAAGTCTCGGCACATAGAAGCGCAAGCGAGGCACCTGCTCGCAATTTGTCCCGGGCGTGGGAAGCAGCATGCTGTGTGCCCAGAAGACATCTCGCACTGTCCTGCCTGCCACGGGGCTGCTTCTGAGCACGGAGGCACGCCTACAAGCCAGCTGAGATGGGCTTTGCCTAAGAGTCAGGGAAGTGGCGAGCGGAACAAGGGATGTGCTGCACAGCTTCCCTCGCAGGCAGATTCCCTCCTGGGGCTCTTAGTTCTCCTGCCTTAGCGCCCTGCTTTGTTTGGAGGCTGTTTGCGGACAGCAGCACACACAGCGGGAAGGTGCGCGCTGGCCAGCTCCAAGTCTCGGCACATAGAAGCGCAAGCGAGGCACCTGCTCGCGGTTTCTCCCGGGCATGGGAAGCAGCATGCTGCGTGCCCAGAAGACATCCCGCACTGTCCTGCCTGCCACGGGGCTGCTTCTGAGCACGGAGGCACGCCTACAAGCCAGCTGAGATGGGCTTTGCCTAAGAGTCAGGGAAGGGGCGAGCGGAACAAGGGATGTGCTGCACAGCTTCCCTCGCAGGCAGATTCCCTCCTGGGGCTCTTAGTTCTCCTGCCTTAGCGCCCTGCTTTGTTTGGAGGCTCTTTGCGGACAGCAGCACACACAGCGGGAAGGTGCGCGCTGGCCAGCTCCAAGTCTCGGCACATAGAAGCGCAAGCGAGGCACCTGCTCGCAGTTTGTCCCGGGCATGGGAAGCAGCATGCTGCGTGCCCAGAAGACATCCCGCACTGTCCTGCCTGCCACGGGGCTGCTTCTGAGCACGGAGGCACGCCTACAAGCCAGCTGAGATGGGCTTTGCCTAAGAGTCAGGGAAGTGGCGAGCGGAACAAGGGATGTGCTGCACAGCTTCCCTCGCAGGCAGATTCCCTCCTGGGGCGCTTACTTCTCTTGCCTTAGTGCCCTGCTTTGTTTGGAGGCTGTTTGCGGACAGCAGCACACACAGCGGGAAGGTGCGCGCTGGCCAGCTCCAAGTCTCGGCACATAGAAGCGCAAGCCAGGCACCTGCTCGCAGTTTGTCCCGGGCGTGGGAAGCAGCATGCTGCGTGCCCAGAAGACATCCCGCACTGTCCTGCCTGCCACGGGGCTGCTTCTGAGCACGGAGGCACGCCTACAAGCCAGCTGAGATGGGCTTTGCCTAAGAGTCAGGGAAGTGGCGAGCGGAACAAGGGATGTGCTGCACAGCTTCCCTCGCAGGCAGATTCCCTCCTGGGACGCTGACTTCTCTTGCCTTAGTGCCCTGCTTTGTTTGGAGGCTGTTTGCGGACAGCAGCACACACAGCGGGAAGGTGCGCGCTGGCCAGCTCCAAGTCTCGGCACATAGAAGCGCAAGCCAGGCACCTGCTCGGAGTTTTTCCCGGGCATGGGAAGCAGCATGCTGCGTGCCCAGAAGACATCCCGCACTGTCCTGCCTGCCACGGGGCTGCTTCTGAGCACGCAGGCACGCCTACAAGCCAGCTGAGATGGGCTTTGCCTAAGAGTCAGGGAAGTGGCGAGCGGAACAAGGGACGTGCTGCACAGCTTCCCTCGCAGGCAGATTCCCTCCTGGGGTGCTTACTTCTCTTGTCTTAGTGCCCTGCTTTGTTTGGAGGCTGTTTGCGGACAGCAGCACACAAGGCGGGAAGGTGCTCATGGCCAGCTCCAAGTCTCGGCACATACAAGCGCAAGCGAGGCACCTGCTCGCAATTTGTCCCGGCGTGGGAAGCAGCATGCTGTGTGCCCAGAAGACATCTCGCACTGTCCCTGCCTGCCACGGGGCTGCTTCTGAGCACGGAGGCACGCCTACAAGCCAGCTGAGATGGGCTTTGCCTAAGAGTCAGGGAAGTGGCGAGCGGAACAAGGGATGTGCTGCACAGCTTCCCTCACAGGCAGATTCCCTCCTGGGGCTCTTAGTTCTCCTGCCTTAGTGCCCTGCTTTGTTTGGAGGCTGTTTGCGGACAGCAGCACACACAGCGGGAAGGTGCGCGCTGGCCAGCTCCAAGTCTCGGCACATAGAGCGCAAGCGAGGCACCTGCTCGCGGTTTCTCCCGGGCATGGAAAGCAGCATGCTGCGTGCCCAGAAGACATCCCGCACTGTCCTGCCTGCCACGGGGCTGCTTCTGAGCACGGAGGCACGCCTACAAGCCAGCTGAGATGGGCTTTGCCTAAGAGTCAGGGAAGGGGCGAGCGGAACAAGGGATGTGCTGCACAGCTTCCCTCGCAGGCAGATTCCCTCCTGGGGCTCTTAGTTCTCCTGCCTTAGCGCCCTGCTTTGTTTGGAGGCTGTTTGCGGACAGCAGCACACACAGCGGGAAGGTGCGCGCTGGCCAGCTCCAAGTCTCGGCACATAGAAGCGCAAGCGAGGCACCTGCTCGCGGTTTGTCCCGGGCATGGGAAGCAGCATGCTGCGTGCCCAGAAGACATCCCGCACTGTCCTGCCTGCCACGGGGCTGCTTCTGAGCACGGAGGCACGCCTACAAGCCAGCTGAGATGGGCTTTTCCTAAGAGTCAGGGAAGTGGCGAGCGGAACAAGGGATGTGCTGCACAGCTTCCCTCGCAGGCAGATTCCCTCCTGGGGCTCTTAGTTCTCCTGCCTTAGCGCCCTGCTTTGTTTGGAGGCTGTTTGTGGACAGCAGCACACACAGCGGAAGGTGCGCGCTGGCCAGCTCCAAGTCTCGGCACATAGAAGCGCAAGCCAGGCACCTGCTCGCAGTTTGTCCCGGGCATGGGAAGCAGCATGCTGCGTGCCCAGAAGACATCCCGCACTGTCCTGCCTGCCACGGGGCTGCTTCTGAGCACGGAGGCACGCCTACAAGCCAGCTGAGATGGCTTTGCCTAAGAGTCAGGGAAGTGGCGAGCGGAACAAGGGATGTGCTGCACAGCTTCCCTCGCAGGCAGATTCCCTCCTGGGGCGCTTACTTCTCTTGCCTTAGTGCCCTGCTTTGTTTGGAGGCTCTTTGCGGACAGCAGCACACACAGCGGGAAGGTGCGCGCTGGCCAGCTCCAAGTCTCGGCACATAGAAGCGCAAGCGAGGCACCTGCTCGCAGTTTGTCCCGGCGTGGGAAGCAGCATGCTGCGTGCCCAGAAGACATCCCGCACTGTCCTGCCTGCCACGGGGCTGCTTCTGACCACGGAGGCACGCCTACAAGCCAGCTGAGATGGGCTTTGCCTAAGAGTCAGGGAAGTGGCGAGCGGAACAAGGGATGTGCTGCACAGCTTCCCTCGCAGGCAGATTCCCTCCTGGGGTGCTTACTTCTCTTGCCTTAGTGCCCTGCTTTGTTTGGAGGCTGTTTGCGGACAGCAGCACACACAGCGGGAAGGTGCGCGCTGGCCAGCTCCAAGTCTCGGCACATAGAAGCGCAAGCGAGGCACCTGCTCGCAGTTTGTCCCGGGCATGGGAAGCAGCATGCTGCGTGCCCAGAAGACATCCCGCACTGTCCTGCCTGCCACGGGGCTGCTTCTGAGCACGGAGGCACGCCTACAAGCCAGCTGAGATGGGCTTTGCCTAAGAGTCAGGGAAGTGGCGAGCGGAACAAGGGATGTGCTGCACAGCTTCCCTCGCAGGCAGATTCCCTCCTGGGGCGCTTACTTCTCTTGCCTTAGTGCCCTGCTTTGTTTGGAGCTGTTTGCGGACAGCAGCACACACAGCGGGAAGGTGCGCGCTGGCCAGCTCCAAGTCTCGGCACATAGAAGCGCAAGCCAGGCACCTGCTCGCAGTTTGTCCCGGGCGTGGGAAGCAGCATGCTGCGTGCCCAGAAGACATCCCGCACTGTCCTGCCTGCCACGGGGCTGCTTCTGAGCACGGAGGCACACCTAAAAGCCAGCTGAGATGGGCTTTGCCTAAGAGTCAGGGAAGTGGCGAGCGGAACAAGGGATGTGCTGCACAGCTTCCCTCGCAGGCAGATTCCCTCCTGGGGCGCTTACTTCTCCTGCCTTAGTGCCCTGCTTTGTTTGGAGGCTGTTTGCGGACAGCAGCACACAAGGCGGGAAGGTGCGCGCTGGCCAGCTCCAAGTCTCGGCACATAGAAGCGCAAGCGAGGCACCTGCTCGCAGTTTGTCCCGGGCATGGGAAGCAGCATGCTGCGTGCCCAGAAGACATCCCGCACTGTCCTGCCTGCCACGGGGCTGCTTCTGAGCACGGAGGCACGCCTACAAGCCAGCTGAGATGGGCTTTGCCTAAGAGTCAGGGAAGTGGCGAGCGGAACAAGGGATGTGCTGCACAGCTTCCCTCGCAGGCAGATTCCCTCCTGGGGCTCTTAGTTCTCTTGCCTTAGTGCCCTGCTTTGTTTGGAGGCTGTTTGCGGACAGCAGCACACAAGGCTGGAAGGTGCGCGCTGGCCAGCTCCAAGTCTCGGCACATAGAAGCGCAAGCCAGGCACCTGCTCGCAGTTTGTCCCGGGCATGGGAAGCAGCATGCTGCGTGCCCAGAAGACATCCCGCACTGTCCTGCCTTCCTCGGGGCTGCTTCTGAGCACGGAGGCACGCCTACAAGCCAGCTGAGATGGGCTTTGCCTAAGAGTCAGGGAAGTGGCGAGCGGAACAAGGGATGTGCTGCACAGCTTCCCTCGCAGGCAGATTCCCTCCTGGGGCGCTTACTTCTCTTGCCTTAGTGCCCTGCTTTGTTTGGAGGCTCTTTGCGGACAGCAGCACACACAGCGGGAAGGTGCGCGCTGGCCAGCTCCAAGTCTCGGCACATAGAAGCGCAAGCGAGGCACCTGCTCGCAGTTTGTCCCGGGCATGGGAAGCAGCATGCTGCGTGCCCAGAAGACATCCCGCACTGTCCTGCCTGCCACGGGGCTGCTTCTGAGCACGCAGGCACGCCTACAAGCCAGCTGAGATGGGCTTTGCCTAAGAGTCAGGGAAGTGGCGAGCGGAACAAGGGATGTGCTGCACAGCTTCCCTCGCAGTCAGATTCCCTCCTGGGGCGCTTACTTCTCTTGCCTTAGTGCCCTGCTTTGTTTGGAGGCTGTTTGCGGACAGCAGCACACACAGCGGGAAGGTGCGCGCTGGCCAGCTCCAAGTCTCGGCACATAGAAGCACAAGCCAGGCACCTGCTCGCAGTTTGTCCCGGGCATGGGAAGCAGCATGCTGCGTGCCCAGAAGACATCCCGCACTGTCCTGCCTGCCACGGGGCTGCTTCTGAGCACGGAGGCACGCCTACAAGCCAGCTGAGATGGGCTTTGCCTAAGAGTCAGGGAAGTGGCGAGCGGAACAAGGGATGTGCTGCACAGGTTCCCTCGCAGGCAGATTCCCTCCTGGGACGCTGACTTCTCTTGCCTTAGTGCCCTGCTTTGTTTGGAGGCTGTTTGCGGACAGCAGCACACACAGCGGGAAGGTGCGCGCTGGCCAGCTCCAAGTCTCGGCACATAGAAGCGCAAGCCAGGCACCTGCTCGCAGTTTGTCCCGGGCATGGGAAGCAGCATGCTGCGTGCCCAGAAGACATCCCGCACTGTCCTGCCTGCCACGGGGCTGCTTCTGAGCACGCAGGCACGCCTACAAGCCAGCTGAGATGGGCTTTGCCTAAGAGTCAGGGAAGTGGCGAGCGGAACAAGGGACGTGCTGCACAGCTTCCCTCGCAGGCAGATTCCCTCCTGGGGCTCTTACTTCTCTTGCCTTAGTGCCCTGCTTTGTTTGGAGGCTGTTTGCAGACAGCAGCACACACAGCGGGAAGGTGCTCATGGCCAGCTCCAAGTCTCGGCACATAGAAGCGCAAGCGAGGCACCTGCTCGCAATTTGTCCCGGGCGTGGGAAGCAGCATGCTGTGTGCCCAGAAGACATCTCGCACTGTCCTGCCTGCCACGGGGCTGCTTCTGAGCACGGAGGCATGCCTACAAGCCAGCTGAGATGGGCTTTGCCTAAGAGTCAGGGAAGTGGCGAGCGGAACAAGGGATGTGCTGCACAGCTTCCCTCGCAGGCAGATTCCCTCCTGGGGCTCTTAGTTCTCCTGCCTTAGCGCCCTGCTTTGTTTGGAGGCTGTTTGCGGACAGCAGCACACACAGCGGGAAGGTGCGCGCTGGCCAGCTCCAAGTCTCGGCACATAGAAGCGCAAGCGAGGCACCTGCTCGCGGTTTCTCCCGGGCATGGAAAGCAGCATGCTGCGTGCCCAGAAGACATCCCGCACTGTCCTGCCTGCCACGGGGCTGCTTCTGAGCACGCAGGCACGCCTACAAGCCAGCTGAGATGGGCTTTGCCTAAGAGTCAGGGAAGTGGCGAGCGGAACAAGGGATGTGCTGCACAGCTTCCCTCGCAGGCAGATTCCCTCCTGGGGCTCTTAGTTCTCCTGCCTTAGCGCCCTGCTTTGTTTGGAGGCTGTTTGCGGACAGCAGCACACACAGCGGGAAGGTGCGCGCTGGCCAGCTCCAAGTCTCGGCACATAGAAGTGCAAGCCAGGCACCTGCTCGCAGTTTTTCCCGGGCATGGGAAGCAGCATGCTGCGTGCCCAGAAGACATCCCGCACTGTCCTGCCTGCCACGGGGCTGCTTCTGAGCACGGAGGCACGCCTACAAGCCAGCTGAGATGGGCTTTGCCTAAGAGTCAGGGAAGTGGCGAGCGGAACAAGGGATGTGCTGCACAGCTTCCCTCGCAGGCAGATTCCCTCCGGGGCTCTTAGTTCTCTTGCCTTAGTGCCCTGCTTTGTTTGGAGGCTGTTTGCGGACAGCAGCACACACAGCGGGAAGGTGCGCGCTGGCCAGCTCCAAGTCTCGGCACATAGAAGCGCAAGCCAGGCACCTGCTCGCGGTTTGTCCCGGGCATGGGAAGCAGCATGCTGCGTGCCCAGAAGACATCCCGCACTGTCCTGCCTGCCACGGGGCTGCTTCTGAGCACGGAGGCACGCCTACAAGCCAGCTGAGATGGGCTTTGCCTAAGAGTCAGGGAAGTGGCGAGCGGAACAAGGGATGTGCTGCACAGCTTCCCTCGCAGGCAGATTCCCTCCTGGGGCTCTTAGTTCTCTTGCCTTAGTGCCCTGCTTTGTTTGGAGGCTGTTTGCGGACAGCAGCACACAAGGCGGGAAGGTGCTCACTGGCCAGCTCCAAGTCTCGGCACATAGAAGCGCAAGCGAGGCACCTGCTCGCAATTTGTCCCGGGCATGGGAAGCAGCATGCTGCATGCCCAGAAGACATCTCGCACTGTCCTGCCTGCCACGGGGCTGCTTCTGAGCACGGAGGCACGCCTACAAGCCAGCTGAGATGGGCTTTGCCTAAGAGTCAGGGAAGTGGCGAGAGGAACAAGGGATGTGCTGCACAGCTTCCCTCGCAGGCAGATTCCCTCCTGGGGCGCTTACTTCTCCTGCCTTAGTGCCCTGCTTTGTTTGGAGGCTGTTTGCGGACAGCAGCACACACAGCGGGAAGGTGCGCGCTGGCCAGCTCCAAGTCTCGGCAGATGGAAGCACAAGCCAGGCACGTGCTCGCAGTTTGTCCCGGGCATGGGAAGCAGTATGCTGCGTGCCCAGAATACTTCTCGCACTGTCCTGCCTGCCACGGGGCTGCTTCTGAGCACGGAGGCACGCCTACAAGCCAGCTGCGATGGGCTTTGCCTAAGAGTCAGGGAAGTGGCGAGCGGAACAAGGGATGTGCTGCACAGCTTCCCTCGCAGGCAGATTCCCTCCTGGGGCGCTTACTTCTCCTGCCTTAGTGCCCTGCTTTGTTTGGAGGCTGTTTGCGGACAGCAGCACACACAGCGGGAAGGTGCGCGCTGGCCAGCTCCAAGTCTCGGCAGATGGAAGCACAAGCCAGGCACCTGCTCGCAGTTTGTCCCGGGCATGGGAAGCAGTATGCTGCGTGCCCAGAAGACATCTCGCACTGTCCTGCCTGCCACGGTGCTGCTTCTGAGCACGGAGGCATGCCTACAAGCCAGCTGAGATGGGCTTTGCCTAAGAGTCAGGGAAGTGTCGAGCGGAACAAGGGATGTGCTGCACAGGTTCCCTTGCAGGCAGATTCCCTCCTGGGGCTCTTAGTTCTCTTGCCTTAGTGCCCTGCTTTGTTTGGAGGCTGTTTGCGGACAGCAGCACACACAGCGGGAAGGTGCGCGCTGGCCAGCTCCAAGTCTCGGCACATAGAAGCGCAAGTGAGGCACCTGCTCGCAGTTTGTCCCGGGCATGGGAAGCAGCATGCTGCGTGCCCAGAAGACATCCCGCACTGTCCTGCCTGCCACGGGGCTGCTTCTGAGCACGGAGGCATGCCTACAAGCCAGCTGAGATGGGCTTTGCCTAAGAGTCAGGGAAGTGGCGAGAGGAACAAGGGATGTGCTGCACAGCTTCCCTCGCAGGCAGATTCCCTCCTGGGGCGCTTACTTCTCTTGCCTTAGTGCCCTGCTTTGTTTGGAGGCTGTTTGCGGACAGCAGCACACACAGCGGGAAGGTGCGCGCTGGCCAGCTCCAACTCTCGGCACATAGAAGCGCAAGCCAGGCACCTGCTCGCGGTTTGTCCCGGGCATGGGAAGCAGCATGCTGCATGCCCAGAAGACATCTCGCACTGTCCTGCCTGCCACGGGGCTGCTTCTGAGCACGGAGGCACGCCTACAAGCCAGCTGAGATGGGCTTTGCCTAAGAGTCAGGGAAGTGTCGAGCGGAACAAGGGATGTGCTGCACAGGTTCCCTCGCAGGCAGATTCCCTCCTGGGGCGCTTACTTCTCCTGCCTTAGTGCCCTGCTTTGTTTGGAGGCTGTTTGCGGACAGCAGCACACACAGCGGGAAGGTGCGCGCTGGCCAGCTCCAAGTCTCGGCACATAGAAGCGCAAGCCAGGCACCTGCTCGCAGTTTGTCCCGGGCATGGGAAGCAGCATGCTGCGTGCCCAGAAGACATCCCGCACTGTCCTGCCTGCCATGGGGCTGCTTCTGAGCACGGAGGCACGCCTACAAGCCAGCTGAGATGGGCTTTGCCTAAGAGTCAGGGAAGTGGCGAGCGGAACAATGGATGTGCTGCACAGCTTCCCTCGCAGGCAGATTCCCTCCTGGGGCGCTTAATTCTCTTGCCTTAGTGCCCTGCTTTGTTTGGAGGCTGTTTGCGGACAGCAGCACACAAGGCGGGAAGGTGCTCACTGGCCAGCTCCAAGTCTCGGCACATAGAAGCGCAAGCGAGGCACCTGCTCGCAATTTGTCCCGGGCGTGGGAAGCAGCATGCTGCATGCCCAGAAGACATCTCGCACTGTCCTGCCTGCCACGGGGCTGCTTCTGAGCACGGAGGCACGCCTACAAGCCAGCTGAGATGGGCTTTGCCTAAGAGTCAGGGAAGTGGCGAGCGGAACAAGGGATGTGCTGCACAGCTTCCCTCGCAGGCAGATTCCCTCCTGGGGCTCTTAGTTCTCTTGCCTTAGTGCCCTGCTTTGTTTGGAGGCTGTTTGCGGACAGCAGCACACACAGCGGGAAGGTGCGCGCTGGCCAGCTCCAAGTCTCGGCAGATAGAAGCGCAAGCCAGGCACCTGCTCGCAGTTTGTCCCGGGCATGGGAAGCAGCATGCTGCGTGCCCAGAAGACATCCCGCACTGTCCTGCCTGCCACGGGGCTGCTTCTGAGCACGGAGGCACGCCTACAAGCCAGCTGCGATGGGCTTTGCCTAAGAGTCAGGGAAGTGGCGAGCGGAACAAGGGATGTGCTGCACAGCTTCCCTCGCAGGCAGATTCCCTCCTGGGGCGCTTACTTCTCCTGCCTTAGTGCCCTGCTTTGTTTGGAGGCTGTTTGCGGACAGCAGCACACACAGCGGGAAGGTGCGCGCTGGCCAGCTCCAAGTCTCGGCACATAGAAGCGCAAGCCAGGCACCTGCTCGCAGTTTGTCCCGGGCATGGGAAGCAGCATGCTGCGTGCCCAGAAGACATCCCGCACTGTCCTGCCTGCCACGGGGCTGCTTCTGAGCACGGAGGCACGCCTACAAGCCAGCTGAGATGGGCTTTGCCTAAGAGTCAGGGAAGTGGCGAGCGGAACAAGGGATGTGCTGCACAGCTTCCCTCGCAGGCAGATTCCCTCCTGGGGCTCTTAGTTCTCCTGCCTTAGCGCCCTGCTTTGTTTGGAGGCTGTTTGCGGACAGCAGCACACACAGCGGGAAGGTGCGCGCTGGCCAGCTCCAAGTCTCGGCACATAGAAGCGCAAGCCAGGCACCTGCTCGCAGTTTGTCCCGGGCGTGGGAAGCAGCATGCTGCGTGCCCAGAAGACATCCCGCACTGTCCTGCCTGCCACGGGGCTGCTTCTGAGCACGGAGGCACGCCTACAAGCCAGCTGAGATGGGCTTTGCCTAAGAGTCAGGGAAGTGGCGAGCGGAACAATGGATGTGCTGCACAGCTTCCCTCGCAGGCAGATTCCCTCCTGGGGCGCTTAATTCTCTTGCCTTAGTGCCCTGCTTTGTTTGGAGGCTGTTTGCGGACAGCAGCACACAAGGCGGGAAGGTGCTCACTGGCCAGCTCCAAGTCTCGGCACATAGAAGCGCAAGCGAGGCACCTGCTCGCAATTTGTCCCGGGCGTGGGAAGCAGCATGCTGCATGCCCAGAAGACATCTCGCACTGTCCTGCCTGCCACGGGGCTGCTTCTGACCACGGAGGCACGCCTACAAGCCAGCTGAGATGGGCTTTGCCTAAGAGTCAGGGAAGTGGCGAGCGGAACAAGGGATGTGCTGCACAGCTTCCCTCGCAGGCAGATTCCCTCCTGGGGCGCTTACTTCTCTTGCCTTAGTGCCCTGCTTTGTTTGGAGGCTGTTTGCGGACAGCAGCACACACAGCGGGAAGGTGCGCGCTGGCCAGCTCCAAGTCTCGGCACATAGAAGCGCAAGCCAGGCACCTGCTCGCAGTTTGTCCCGGGCGTGGGAAGCAGCATGCTGCGTGCCCAGAAGACATCCCGCACTGTCCTGCCTGCCACGGGGCTGCTTCTGAGCACGGAGGCACACCTAAAAGCCAGCTGAGATGGGCTTTGCCTAAGAGTCAGGGAAGTGGCGAGCGGAACAAGGGATGTGCTGCACAGCTTCCCTCGCAGGCAGATTCCCTCCTGGGGCTCTTAGTTCTCCTGCCTTAGTGCCCTGCTTTGTTTGGAGGCTGTTTGCGGACAGCAGCACACAAGGCTGGAAGGTGCGCGCTGGCCAGCTCCAAGTCTCGGCACATAGAAGTGCAAGCCAGGCACCTGCTCGCAGTTTGTCCCGGGCATGGGAAGCAGCATGCTGCGTGCCCAGAAGACATCCCGCACTGTCCTGCCTGCCACGGGGCTGCTTCTGAGCACGGAGGCACGCCTACAAGCCAGCTGAGATGGGCTTTGCCTAAGAGTCAGGGAAGTGGCGAGCGGAACAAGGGATGTGCTGCACAGCTTCCCTCGCAGGCAGATTCCCTCCTGGGGCTCTTAGTTCTCTTGCCTTAGTGCCCTGCTTTGTTTGGAGGCTGTTTGCGGACAGCAGCACACACAGCGGGAAGGTGCGCGCTGGCCAGCTCCAAGTCTCGGCACATAGAAGCGCAAGCCAGGCACCTGCTCGCAGTTTGTCCCGGGCATGGGAAGCAGCATGCTGCGTGCCCAGAAGACATCCCGCACTGTCCTGCCTGCCATGGGGCTGCTTCTGAGCACGGAGGCACGCCTACAAGCCAGCTGAGATGGGCTTTGCCTAAGAGTCAGGGAAGTGGCGAGCGGAACAAGGGATGTGCTGCACAGCTTCCCTCGCAGGCAGATTCCCTCCTGGGGTGCTTACTTCTCTTGCCTTAGTGCCCTGCTTTGTTTGGAGGCTGTTTGCGGACAGCAGCACACACAGCGGGAAGGTGCGCGCTGGCCAGCTCCAAGTCTCGGCACATAGAAGCGCAAGCCAGGCACCTGCTCGCAGTTTGTCCCGGGCATGGGAAGCAGCATGCTGCGTGCCCAGAAGACATCCCGCACTGTCCTGCCTGCCACGGGGCTGCTTCTGAGCACGGAGGCACGCCTACAAGCCAGCTGAGATGGGCTTTGCCTAAGAGTCAGGGAAGTGGCGAGCGGAACAAGGGATGTGCTGCACAGCTTCCCTCGCAGGCAGATTCCCTCCTGGGGCTCTTAGTTCTCCTGCCTTAGCGCCCTGCTTTGTTTGGAGGCTGTTTGCGGACAGCAGCACACACAGCGGGAAGGTGCGCGCTGGCCAGCTCCAAGTCTCGGCACATAGAAGCGCAAGCGAGGCACCTGCTCGCAGTTTGTCCCGGGCGTGGGAAGCAGCATGCTGCGTGCCCAGAAGACATCCCGCACTGTCCTGCCTGCCACGGGGCTGCTTCTGAGCACGGAGGCACGCCTACAAGCCAGCTGAGATGGGCTTTGCCTAAGAGTCAGGGAAGTGGCGAGCGGAACAATGGATGTGCTGCACAGCTTCCCTCGCAGGCAGATTCCCTCCTGGGGCGCTTAATTCTCTTGCCTTAGTGCCCTGCTTTGTTTGGAGGCTGTTTGCGGACAGCAGCACACAAGGCGGGAAGGTGCTCACTGGCCAGCTCCAAGTCTCGGCACATAGAAGCGCAAGCGAGGCACCTGCTCGCAATTTGTCCCGGGCGTGGGAAGCAGCATGCTGCATGCCCAGAAGACATCTCGCACTCTCCTGCCTGCCACGGGGCTGCTTCTGAGCACGGAGGCACGCCTACAAGCCAGCTGAGATGGGCTTTGCCTAAGAGTCAGGGAAGTGGCGAGCGGAACAAGGGATGTGCTGCACAGCTTCCCTCGCAGGCAGATTCCCTCCTGGGGTGCTTACTTCTCTTGCCTTAGTGCCCTGCTTTGTTTGGAGGCTGTTTGCGGACAGCAGCACACACAGCGGGAAGGTGCGCGCTGGCCAGCTCCAAGTCTCGGCACATAGAAGCGCAAGCCAGGCACCTGCTCGCAGTTTGTCCCGGGCGTGGGAAGCAGCATGCTGCGTGCCCAGAAGACATCCCGCACTGTCCTGCCTGCCACGGGGCTGCTTCTGAGCACGGAGGCACACCTAAAAGCCAGCTGAGATGGGCTTTGCCTAAGAGTCAGGGAAGTGGCGAGCGGAACAAGGGATGTGCTGCACAGCTTCCCTCGCAGGCAGATTCCCTCCTGGGGCTCTTAGTTCTCCTGCCTTAGTGCCCTGCTTTGTTTGGAGGCTGTTTGCGGACAGCAGCACACAAGGCTGGAAGGTGCGCGCTGGCCAGCTCCAAGTCTCGGCACATAGAAGCGCAAGCGAGGCACCTGCTCGCAGTTTGTCCCGGGCATGGGAAGCAGCATGCTGCGTGCCCAGAAGACATCCCGCACTGTCCTGCCTGCCACGGGGCTGCTTCTGAGCACGGAGGCACGCCTACAAGCCAGCTGAGATGGGCTTTGCCTAAGAGTCAGGGAAGTGGCGAGCGGAACAAGGGATGTGCTGCACAGGTTCCCTCGCAGGCAGATTCCCTCCTGGGACGCTGACTTCTCTTGCCTTAGTGCCCTGCTTTGTTTGGAGGCTGTTTGCGGACAGCAGCACACACAGCGGGAAGGTGCGCGCTGGCCAGCTCCAAGTCTCGGCACATAGAAGCGCAAGCCAGGCACCTGCTCGCAGTTTGTCCCGGGCATGGGAAGCAGCATGCTGCGTGCCCAGAAGACATCCCGCACTGTCCTGCCTGCCACGGGGCTGCTTCTGAGCACGCAGGCACGCCTACAAGCCAGCTGAGATGGGCTTTGCCTAAGAGTCAGGGAAGTGGCGAGCGGAACAAGGGACGTGCTGCACAGCTTCCCTCGCAGGCAGATTCCCTCCTGGGGCTCTTACTTCTCTTGCCTTAGTGCCCTGCTTTGTTTGGAGGCTGTTTGCAGACAGCAGCACACACAGCGGGAAGGTGCTCATGGCCAGCTCCAAGTCTCGGCACATAGAAGCGCAAGCGAGGCACCTGCTCGCAATTTGTCCCGGGCGTGGGAAGCAGCATGCTGTGTGCCCAGAAGACATCTCGCACTGTCCTGCCTGCCACAGGGCTGCTTCTGAGCACGGAGGCATGCCTACAAGCCAGCTGAGATGGGCTTTGCCTAAGAGTCAGGGAAGTGGCGAGCGGAACAAGGGATGTGCTGCACAGCTTCCCTCGCAGGCAGATTCCCTCCTGGGGCTCTTAGTTCTCCTGCCTTAGCGCCCTGCTTTGTTTGGAGGCTGTTTGCGGACAGCAGCACACAAGGCGGGAAGGTGCGCGCTGGCCAGCTCCAAGTCTCGGCACATAGAAGCGCAAGCGAGGCACCTGCTCGCGGTTTCTCCCGGGCATGGAAAGCAGCATGCTGCGTGCCCAGAAGACATCCCGCACTGTCCTGCCTGCCACGGGGCTGCTTCTGAGCACGCAGGCACGCCTACAAGCCAGCTGAGATGGGCTTTGCCTAAGAGTCAGGGAAGTGGCGAGCGGAACAAGGGATGTGCTGCACAGCTTCCCTCGCAGGCAGATTCCCTCCTGGGGCTCTTAGTTCTCCTGCCTTAGCGCCCTGCTTTGTTTGGAGGCTGTTTGCGGACAGCAGCACACACAGCGGGAAGGTGCGCGCTGGCCAGCTCCAAGTCTCGGCACATAGAAGCGCAAGCGAGGCACCTGCTCGCGGTTTGTCCCGGGCATGGGAAGCAGCATGCTGCGTGCCCAGAAGACATCCCGCACTGTCCTGCCTGCCACGGGGCTGCTTCTGAGCACGGAGGCACGCCTACAAGCCAGCTGAGATGGGCTTTGCCTAAGAGTCAGGGAAGTGGCGAGCGGAACAAGGGATGTGCTGCACAGCTTCCCTCGCAGTCAGATTCCCTCCTGGGGCTCTTAGTTCTCCTGCCTTAGCGCCCTGCTTTGTTTGGAGGCTGTTTGTGGACAGCAGCACACACAGCGGGAAGGTGCGCGCTGGCCAGCTCCAAGTCTCGGCACATAGAAGCGCAAGCCAGGCACCTGCTCGCAGTTTGTCCCGGGCATGGGAAGCAGCATGCTGCGTGCCCAGAAGACATCCCGCACTGTCCTGCCTGCCACGGGGCTGCTTCTGAGCACGGAGGCACGCCTACAAGCCAGCTGAGATGGGCTTTGCCTAAGAGTCAGGGAAGTGGCGAGCGGAACAAGGGATGTGCTGCACAGCTTCCCTCGCAGGCAGATTCCCTCCTGGGGCGCTTACTTCTCTTGCCTTAGTGCCCTGCTTTGTTTGGAGGCTCTTTGCGGACAGCAGCACACACAGCGGGAAGGTGCGCGCTGGCCAGCTCCAAGTCTCGGCACATAGAAGCGCAAGCGAGGCACCTGCTCGCAGTTTGTCCCGGGCGTGGGAAGCAGCATGCTGCGTGCCCAGAAGACATCCCGCACTGTCCTGCCTGCCACGGGGCTGCTTCTGAGCACGGAGGCACGCCTACAAGCCAGCTGAGATGGGCTTTGCCTAAGAGTCAGGGAAGTGGCGAGCGGAACAAGGGATGTGCTGCACAGCTTCCCTCGCAGGCAGATTCCCTCCTGGGGTGCTTACTTCTCTTGCCTTAGTGCCCTGCTTTGTTTGGAGGCTGTTTGCGGACAGCAGCACACACAGCGGGAAGGTGCGCGCTGGCCAGCTCCAAGTCTCGGCACATAGAAGCGCAAGCGAGGCACCTGCTCGCAGTTTGTCCCGGGCATGGGAAGCAGCATGCTGCGTGCCCAGAAGACATCCCGCACTGTCCTGCCTGCCACGGGGCTGCTTCTGAGCACGGAGGCACGCCTACAAGCCAGCTGAGATGGGCTTTGCCTAAGAGTCAGGGAAGTGGCGAGCGGAACAAGGGATGTGCTGCACAGCTTCCCTCGCAGGCAGATTCCCTCCTGGGGCGCTTACTTCTCTTGCCTTAGTGCCCTGCTTTGTTTGGAGGCTGTTTGCGGACAGCAGCACACACAGCGGGAAGGTGCGCGCTGGCCAGCTCCAAGTCTCGGCACATAGAAGCGCAAGCCAGGCACCTGCTCGCAGTTTGTCCCGGGCGTGGGAAGCAGCATGCTGCGTGCCCAGAAGACATCCCGCACTGTCCTGCCTGCCACGGGGCTGCTTCTGAGCACGGAGGCACACCTAAAAGCCAGCTGAGATGGGCTTTGCCTAAGAGTCAGGGAAGTGGTGAGCGGAACAAGGGATGTGCTGCACAGCTTCCCTCGCAGGCAGATTCCCTCCTGGGGCTCTTAGTTCTCCTGCCTTAGTGCCCTGCTTTGTTTGGAGGCTGTTTGCGGACAGCAGCACACACAGCGGGAAGGTGCGCGCTGGCCAGCTCCAAGTCTCGGCACATAGAAGCGCAAGCCAGGCACCTGCTCGCAGTTTGTCCCGGGCATGGGAAGCAGCATGCTGCGTGCCCAGAAGACATCCCGCACTGTCCTGCCTGCCACGGGGCTGCTTCTGAGCACGGAGGCACGCCTACAAGCCAGCTGAGATGGGCTTTGCCTAAGAGTCAGGGAAGTGGCGAGCGGAACAAGGGATGTGCTGCACAGCTTCCCTCGCAGGCAGATTCCCTCCTGGGGCGCTTACTTCTCTTGCCTTAGTGCCCTGCTTTGTTTGGAGGCTCTTTGCGGACAGCAGCACACACAGCGGGAAGGTGCGCGCTGGCCAGCTCCAAGTCTCGGCACATAGAAGCGCAAGCGAGGCACCTGCTCGCAGTTTGTCCCGGGCATGGGAAGCAGCATGCTGCGTGCCCAGAAGACATCCCGCACTGTCCTGCCTGCCACGGGGCTGCTTCTGAGCACGCAGGCACGCCTACAAGCCAGCTGAGATGGGCTTTGCCTAAGAGTCAGGGAAGTGGCGAGCGGAACAAGGGATGTGCTGCACAGCTTCCCTCGCAGTCAGATTCCCTCCTGGGGCGCTTACTTCTCTTGCCTTAGTGCCCTGCTTTGTTTGGAGGCTGTTTGCGGACAGCAGCACACACAGCGGGAAGGTGCGCGCTGGCCAGCTCCAAGTCTCGGCACATAGAAGCACAAGCCAGGCACCTGCTCGCAGTTTGTCCCGGGCATGGGAAGCAGCATGCTGCGTGCCCAGAAGACATCCCGCACTGTCCTGCCTGCCACGGGGCTGCTTCTGAGCACGGAGGCACGCCTACAAGCCAGCTGAGATGGGCTTTGCCTAAGAGTCAGGGAAGTGGCGAGCGGAACAAGGGATGTGCTGCACAGGTTCCCTCGCAGGCAGATTCCCTCCTGGGACGCTGACTTCTCTTGCCTTAGTGCCCTGCTTTGTTTGGAGGCTGTTTGCGGACAGCAGCACACACAGCGGGAAGGTGCGCGCTGGCCAGCTCCAAGTCTCGGCACATAGAAGCGCAAGCCAGGCACCTGCTCGCAGTTTGTCCCGGGCATGGGAAGCAGCATGCTGCGTGCCCAGAAGACATCCCGCACTGTCCTGCCTGCCACGGGGCTGCTTCTGAGCACGCAGGCACGCCTACAAGCCAGCTGAGATGGGCTTTGCCTAAGAGTCAGGGAAGTGGCGAGCGGAACAAGGGACGTGCTGCACAGCTTCCCTCGCAGGCAGATTCCCTCCTGGGGCTCTTACTTCTCTTGCCTTAGTGCCCTGCTTTGTTTGGAGGCTGTTTGCAGACAGCAGCACACACAGCGGGAAGGTGCTCATGGCCAGCTCCAAGTCTCGGCACATAGAAGCGCAAGCGAGGCACCTGCTCGCAATTTGTCCCGGGCGTGGGAAGCAGCATGCTGTGTGCCCAGAAGACATCTCGCACTGTCCTGCCTGCCACGGGGCTGCTTCTGAGCACGGAGGCATGCCTACAAGCCAGCTGAGATGGGCTTTGCCTAAGAGTCAGGGAAGTGGCGAGCGGAACAAGGGATGTGCTGCACAGCTTCCCTCGCAGGCAGATTCCCTCCTGGGGCTCTTAGTTCTCCTGCCTTAGCGCCCTGCTTTGTTTGGAGGCTGTTTGCGGACAGCAGCACACACAGCGGGAAGGTGCGCGCTGGCCAGCTCCAAGTCTCGGCACATAGAAGCGCAAGCGAGGCACCTGCTCGCGGTTTCTCCCGGGCATGGAAAGCAGCATGCTGCGTGCCCAGAAGACATCCCGCACTGTCCTGCCTGCCACGGGGCTGCTTCTGAGCACGCAGGCACGCCTACAAGCCAGCTGAGATGGGCTTTGCCTAAGAGTCAGGGAAGTGGCGAGCGGAACAAGGGATGTGCTGCACAGCTTCCCTCGCAGGCAGATTCCCTCCTGGGGCTCTTAGTTCTCCTGCCTTAGCGCCCTGCTTTGTTTGGAGGCTGTTTGCGGACAGCAGCACACACAGCGGGAAGGTGCGCGCTGGCCAGCTCCAAGTCTCGGCACATAGAAGTGCAAGCCAGGCACCTGCTCGCAGTTTTTCCCGGGCATGGGAAGCAGCATGCTGCATGCCCAGAAGACATCCCGCACTGTCCTGCCTGCCACGGGGCTGCTTCTGAGCACGGAGGCACGCCTACAAGCCAGCTGAGATGGGCTTTGCCTAAGAGTCAGGGAAGTGGCGAGCGGAACAAGGGATGTGCTGCACAGCTTCCCTCGCAGGCAGATTCCCTCCGGGGCTCTTAGTTCTCTTGCCTTAGTGCCCTGCTTTGTTTGGAGGCTGTTTGCGGACAGCAGCACACACAGCGGGAAGGTGCGCGCTGGCCAGCTCCAAGTCTCGGCACATAGAAGCGCAAGCCAGGCACCTGCTCGCGGTTTGTCCCGGGCATGGGAAGCAGCATGCTGCGTGCCCAGAAGACATCCCGCACTGTCCTGCCTGCCACGGGGCTGCTTCTGAGCACGGAGGCACGCCTACAAGCCAGCTGAGATGGGCTTTGCCTAAGAGTCAGGGAAGTGGCGAGCGGAACAAGGGATGTGCTGCACAGCTTCCCTCGCAGGCAGATTCCCTCCTGGGGCTCTTAGTTCTCTTGCCTTAGTGCCCTGCTTTGTTTGGAGGCTGTTTGCGGACAGCAGCACACAAGGCGGGAAGGTGCTCACTGGCCAGCTCCAAGTCTCGGCACATAGAAGCGCAAGCGAGGCACCTGCTCGCAATTTGTCCCGGGCATGGGAAGCAGCATGCTGCATGCCCAGAAGACATCTCGCACTGTCCTGCCTGCCACGGGGCTGCTTCTGAGCACGGAGGCACGCCTACAAGCCAGCTGAGATGGGCTTTGCCTAAGAGTCAGGGAAGTGGCGAGAGGAACAAGGGATGTGCTGCACAGCTTCCCTCGCAGGCAGATTCCCTCCTGGGGCGCTTACTTCTCCTGCCTTAGTGCCCTGCTTTGTTTGGAGGCTGTTTGCGGACAGCAGCACACACAGCGGGAAGGTGCGCGCTGGCCAGCTCCAAGTCTCGGCAGATGGAAGCACAAGCCAGGCACGTGCTCGCAGTTTGTCCCGGGCATGGGAAGCAGTATGCTGCGTGCCCAGAATACTTCTCGCACTGTCCTGCCTGCCACGGGGCTGCTTCTGAGCACGGAGGCACGCCTACAAGCCAGCTGCGATGGGCTTTGCCTAAGAGTCAGGGAAGTGGCGAGCGGAACAAGGGATGTGCTGCACAGCTTCCCTCGCAGGCAGATTCCCTCCTGGGGCGCTTACTTCTCCTGCCTTAGTGCCCTGCTTTGTTTGGAGGCTCTTTGCGGACAGCAGCACACACAGCGGGAAGGTGCGCGCTGGCCAGCTCCAAGTCTCGGCAGATGGAAGCACAAGCCAGGCACCTGCTCGCAGTTTGTCCCGGGCATGGGAAGCAGTATGCTGCGTGCCCAGAAGACATCTCGCACTGTCCTGCCTGCCACGGTGCTGCTTCTGAGCACGGAGGCATGCCTACAAGCCAGCTGAGATGGGCTTTGCCTAAGAGTCAGGGAAGTGTCGAGCGGAACAAGGGATGTGCTGCACAGGTTCCCTTGCAGGCAGATTCCCTCCTGGGGCTCTTAGTTCTCTTGCCTTAGTGCCCTGCTTTGTTTGGAGGCTGTTTGCGGACAGCAGCACACACAGCGGGAAGGTGCGCGCTGGCCAGCTCCAAGTCTCGGCACATAGAAGCGCAAGTGAGGCACCTGCTCGCAGTTTGTCCCGGGCATGGGAAGCAGCATGCTGCGTGCCCAGAAGACATCCCGCACTGTCCTGCCTGCCACGGGGCTGCTTCTGAGCACGGAGGCATGCCTACAAGCCAGCTGAGATGGGCTTTGCCTAAGAGTCAGGGAAGTGGCGAGAGGAACAAGGGATGTGCTGCACAGCTTCCCTCGCAGGCAGATTCCCTCCTGGGGCGCTTACTTCTCTTGCCTTAGTGCCCTGCTTTGTTTGGAGGCTGTTTGCGGACAGCAGCACACACAGCGGGAAGGTGCGCGCTGGCCAGCTCCAACTCTCGGCACATAGAAGCGCAAGCCAGGCACCTGCTCGCGGTTTGTCCCGGGCATGGGAAGCAGCATGCTGCATGCCCAGAAGACATCTCGCACTGTCCTGCCTGCCACGGGGCTGCTTCTGAGCACGGAGGCACGCCTACAAGCCAGCTGAGATGGGCTTTGCCTAAGAGTCAGGGAAGTGTCGAGCGGAACAAGGGATGTGCTGCACAGGTTCCCTCGCAGGCAGATTCCCTCCTGGGGCGCTTACTTCTCCTGCCTTAGTGCCCTGCTTTGTTTGGAGGCTGTTTGCGGACAGCAGCACACACAGCGGGAAGGTGCGCGCTGGCCAGCTCCAAGTCTCGGCACATAGAAGCGCAAGCCAGGCACCTGCTCGCAGTTTGTCCCGGGCATGGGAAGCAGCATGCTGCGTGCCCAGAAGACATCCCGCACTGTCCTGCCTGCCATGGGGCTGCTTCTGAGCACGGAGGCACGCCTACAAGCCAGCTGAGATGGGCTTTGCCTAAGAGTCAGGGAAGTGGCGAGCGGAACAATGGATGTGCTGCACAGCTTCCCTCGCAGGCAGATTCCCTCCTGGGGCGCTTAATTCTCTTGCCTTAGTGCCCTGCTTTGTTTGGAGGCTGTTTGCGGACAGCAGCACACAAGGCGGGAAGGTGCTCACTGGCCAGCTCCAAGTCTCGGCACATAGAAGCGTAAGCGAGGCACCTGCTCGCAATTTGTCCCGGGCGTGGGAAGCAGCATGCTGCATGCCCAGAAGACATCTCGCACTGTCCTGCCTGCCACGGGGCTGCTTCTGACCACGGAGGCACGCCTACAAGCCAGCTGAGATGGGCTTTGCCTAAGAGTCAGGGAAGTGGCGAGCGGAACAAGGGATGTGCTGCACAGCTTCCCTCGCAGGCAGATTCCCTCCTGGGGCTCTTAGTTCTCTTGCCTTAGTGCCCTGCTTTGTTTGGAGGCTGTTTGCGGACAGCAGCACACACAGCGGGAAGGTGCGCGCTGGCCAGCTCCAAGTCTCGGCAGATTGAAGCGCAAGCCAGGCACCTGCTCGCAGTTTGTCCCGGGCATGGGAAGCAGCATGCTGCGTGCCCAGAAGACATCCCGCACTGTCCTGCCTGCCACGGGGCTGCTTCTGAGCACGGAGGCACGCCTACAAGCCAGCTGCGATGGGCTTTGCCTAAGAGTCAGGGAAGTGGCGAGCGGAACAAGGGATGTGCTGCACAGCTTCCCTCGCAGGCAGATTCCCTCCTGGGGCGCTTACTTCTCCTGCCTTAGTGCCCTGCTTTGTTTGGAGGCTGTTTGCGGACAGCAGCACACACAGCGGGAAGGTGCGCGCTGGCCAGCTCCAAGTCTCGGCACATAGAAGCGCAAGCCAGGCACCTGCTCGCAGTTTGTCCCGGGCATGGGAAGCAGCATGCTGCGTGCCCAGAAGACATCCCGCACTGTCCTGCCTGCCACGGGGCTGCTTCTGAGCACGGAGGCACGCCTACAAGCCAGCTGAGATGGGCTTTGCCTAAGAGTCAGGGAAGTGGCGAGCGGAACAAGGGATGTGCTGCACAGCTTCCCTCGCAGGCAGATTCCCTCCTGGGGCTCTTAGTTCTCCTGCCTTAGCGCCCTGCTTTGTTTGGAGGCTGTTTGCGGACAGCAGCACACACAGCGGGAAGGTGCGCGCTGGCCAGCTCCAAGTCTCGGCACATAGAAGCGCAAGCCAGGCACCTGCTCGCAGTTTGTCCCGGGCGTGGGAAGCAGCATGCTGCGTGCCCAGAAGACATCCCGCACTGTCCTGCCTGCCACGGGGCTGCTTCTGAGCACGGAGGCACGCCTACAAGCCAGCTGAGATGGGCTTTGCCTAAGAGTCAGGGAAGTGGCGAGCGGAACAATGGATGTGCTGCACAGCTTCCCTCGCAGGCAGATTCCCTCCTGGGGCGCTTAATTCTCTTGCCTTAGTGCCCTGCTTTGTTTGGAGGCTGTTTGCGGACAGCAGCACACAAGGCGGGAAGGTGCTCACTGGCCAGCTCCAAGTCTCGGCACATAGAAGCGCAAGCGAGGCACCTGCTCGCAATTTGTCCCGGGCGTGGGAAGCAGCATGCTGCATGCCCAGAAGACATCTCGCACTGTCCTGCCTGCCACGGGGCTGCTTCTGACCACGGAGGCACGCCTACAAGCCAGCTGAGATGGGCTTTGCCTAAGAGTCAGGGAAGTGGCGAGCGGAACAAGGGATGTGCTGCACAGCTTCCCTCGCAGGCAGATTCCCTCCTGGGGCGCTTACTTCTCTTGCCTTAGTGCCCTGCTTTGTTTGGAGGCTGTTTGCGGACAGCAGCACACACAGCGGGAAGGTGCGCGCTGGCCAGCTCCAAGTCTCGGCACATAGAAGCGCAAGCCAGGCACCTGCTCGCAGTTTGTCCCGGGCGTGGGAAGCAGCATGCTGCGTGCCCAGAAGACATCCCGCACTGTCCTGCCTGCCACGGGGCTGCTTCTGAGCACGGAGGCACGCCTACAAGCCAGCTGAGATGGGCTTTGCCTAAGAGTCAGGGAAGTGGCGAGCGGAACAAGGGATGTGCTGCACAGCTTCCCTCGCAGGCAGATTCCCTCCTGGGGCTCTTAGTTCTCCTGCCTTAGTGCCCTGCTTTGTTTGGAGGCTGTTTGCGGACAGCAGCACACAAGGCTGGAAGGTGCGCGCTGGCCAGCTCCAAGTCTCGGCACATAGAAGTGCAAGCCAGGCACCTGCTCGCAGTTTGTCCCGGGCATGGGAAGCAGCATGCTGCGTGCCCAGAAGACATCCCGCACTGTCCTGCCTGCCACGGGGCTGCTTCTGAGCACGGAGGCACGCCTACAAGCCAGCTGAGATGGGCTTTGCCTAAGAGTCAGGGAAGTGGCGAGCGGAACAAGGGATGTGCTGCACAGCTTCCCTCGCAGGCAGATTCCCTCCTGGGGCTCTTAGTTCTCTTGCCTTAGTGCCCTGCTTTGTTTGGAGGCTGTTTGCGGACAGCAGCACACACAGCGGGAAGGTGCGCGCTGGCCAGCTCCAAGTCTCGGCACATAGAAGCGCAAGCCAGGCACCTGCTCGCAGTTTGTCCCGGGCATGGGAAGCAGCATGCTGCGTGCCCAGAAGACATCCCGCACTGTCCTGCCTGCCATGGGGCTGCTTCTGAGCACGGAGGCACGCCTACAAGCCAGCTGAGATGGGCTTTGCCTAAGAGTCAGGGAAGTGTTGAGCGGAACAAGGGATGTGCTGCACAGGTTCCCTCGCAGGCAGATTCCCTCCTGGGGTGCTTACTTCTCTTGCCTTAGTGCCCTGCTTTGTTTGGAGGCTGTTTGCGGACAGCAGCACACACAGCGGGAAGGTGCGCGCTGGCCAGCTCCAAGTCTCGGCACATAGAAGTGCAAGCCAGGCACCTGCTCGGAGTTTGTCCCGGGCATGGGAAGCAGCATGCTGCGTGCCCAGAAGACATCCCGCACTGTCCTGCCTGCCATGGGGCTGCTTCTGAGCACGGAGGCACGCCTACAAGCCAGCTGAGATGGGCTTTGCCTAAGAGTCAGGGAAGTGGCGAGCGGAACAAGGGATGTGCTGCACAGCTTCCCTCGCAGGCAGATTCCCTCCTGGGGCGCTTACTTCTCTTGCCTTAGTGCCCTGCTTTGTTTGGAGGCTCTTTGCGGACAGCAGCACACACAGCGGGAAGGTGCGCGCTGGCCAGCTCCAAGTCTCGGCACATAGAAGCGCAAGCCAGGCACCTGCTCGCAGTTTGTCCCGGGCGTGGGAAGCAGCATGCTGCATGCCCAGAAGACATCCCGCACTGTCCTGCCTGCCATGGGGCTGCTTCTGAGCACGGAGGCACGCCTACAAGCCAGCTGAGATGGGCTTTGCCTAAGAGTCAGGGAAGTGTTGAGCGGAACAAGGGATGTGCTGCACAGGTTCCCTCGCAGGCAGATTCCCTCCTGGGGTGCTTACTTCTCTTGCCTTAGTGCCCTGCTTTGTTTGGAGGCTGTTTGCGGACAGCAGCACACACAGCGGGAAGGTGCGCGCTGGCCAGCTCCAAGTCTCGGCACATAGAAGTGCAAGCCAGGCACCTGCTCGGAGTTTGTCCCGGGCATGGGAAGCAGCATGCTGCGTGCCCAGAAGACATCCCGCACTGTCCTGCCTGCCATGGGGCTGCTTCTGAGCACGGAGGCACGCCTACAAGCCAGCTGAGATGGGCTTTGCCTAAGAGTCAGGGAAGTGGCGAGCGGAACAAGGGATGTGCTGCACAGCTTCCCTCGCAGGCAGATTCCCTCCTGGGGCTCTTAGTTCTCCTGCCTTAGTGCCCTGCTTTGTTTGGAGGCTGTTTGCGGACAGCAGCACACACAGCGGGAAGGTGCGCGCTGGCCAGCTCCAAGTCTCGGCACATAGAAGCGCAAGCCAGGCACCTGCTCGCAGTTTGTCCCGGGCGTGGGAAGCAGCATGCTGCGTGCCCAGAAGACATCCCGCACTGTCCTGCCTGCCACGGGGCTGCTTCTGAGCACGGAGGCACGCCTACAAGCCAGCTGAGATGGGCTTTGCCTAAGAGTCAGGGAAGTGGCGAGCGGAACAATGGATGTGCTGCACAGCTTCCCTCGCAGGCAGATTCCCTCCTGGGGCGCTTAATTCTCTTGCCTTAGTGCCCTGCTTTGTTTGGAGGCTGTTTGCGGACAGCAGCACACAAGGCGGGAAGGTGCTCACTGGCCAGCTCCAAGTCTCGGCACATAGAAGCGCAAGCGAGGCACCTGCTCGCAATTTGTCCCGGGCGTGGGAAGCAGCATGCTGCATGCCCAGAAGACATCTCGCACTGTCCTGCCTGCCACGGGGCTGCTTCTGACCACGGAGGCACGCCTACAAGCCAGCTGAGATGGGCTTTGCCTAAGAGTCAGGGAAGTGGCGAGCGGAACAAGGGATGTGCTGCACAGCTTCCCTCGCAGGCAGATTCCCTCCTGGGGCGCTTACTTCTCTTGCCTTAGTGCCCTGCTTTGTTTGGAGGCTCTTTGCGGACAGCAGCACACACAGCGGGAAGGTGCGCGCTGGCCAGCTCCAAGTCTCGGCACATAGAAGCGCAAGCCAGGCACCTGCTCGCAGTTTGTCCCGGGCGTGGGAAGCAGCATGCTGCGTGCCCAGAAGACATCCCGCACTGTCCTGCCTGCCACGGGGCTGCTTCTGAGCACGGAGGCACACCTAAAAGCCAGCTGAGATGGGCTTTGCCTAAGAGTCAGGGAAGTGGCGAGCGGAACAAGGGATGTGCTGCACAGCTTCCCTCGCAGGCAGATTCCCTCCTGGGGCTCTTAGTTCTCCTGCCTTAGTGCCCTGCTTTGTTTGGAGGCTGTTTGCGGACAGCAGCACACAAGGCTGGAAGGTGCGCGCTGGCCAGCTCCAAGTCTCGGCACATAGAAGTGCAAGCCAGGCACCTGCTCGCAGTTTGTCCCGGGCATGGGAAGCAGCATGCTGCGTGCCCAGAAGACATCCCGCACTGTCCTGCCTGCCACGGGGCTGCTTCTGAGCACGGAGGCACGCCTACAAGCCAGCTGAGATGGGCTTTGCCTAAGAGTCAGGGAAGTGGCGAGCGGAACAAGGGATGTGCTGCACAGCTTCCCTCGCAGGCAGATTCCCTCCTGGGGCTCTTAGTTCTCTTGCCTTAGTGCCCTGCTTTGTTTGGAGGCTGTTTGCGGACAGCAGCACACACAGCGGGAAGGTGCGCGCTGGCCAGCTCCAAGTCTCGGCACATAGAAGCGCAAGCCAGGCACCTGCTCGCAGTTTGTCCCGGGCATGGGAAGCAGCATGCTGCGTGCCCAGAAGACATCCCGCACTGTCCTGCCTGCCATGGGGCTGCTTCTGAGCACGGAGGCATGCCTACAAGCCAGCTGAGATGGGCTTTGCCTAAGAGTCAGGGAAGTGTTGAGCGGAACAAGGGATGTGCTGCACAGGTTCCCTCGCAGGCAGATTCCCTCCTGGGGTGCTTACTTCTCTTGCCTTAGTGCCCTGCTTTGTTTGGAGGCTGTTTGCGGACAGCAGCACACACAGCGGGAAGGTGCGCGCTGGCCAGCTCCAAGTCTCGGCACATAGAAGTGCAAGCCAGGCACCTGCTCGGAGTTTGTCCCGGGCATGGGAAGCAGCATGCTGCGTGCCCAGAAGACATCCCGCACTGTCCTGCCTGCCATGGGGCTGCTTCTGAGCACGGAGGCACGCCTACAAGCCAGCTGAGATGGGCTTTGCCTAAGAGTCAGGGAAGTGGCGAGCGGAACAAGGGATGTGCTGCACAGCTTCCCTCGCAGGCAGATTCCCTCCTGGGGCGCTTACTTCTCTTGCCTTAGTGCCCTGCTTTGTTTGGAGGCTCTTTGCGGACAGCAGCACACACAGCGGGAAGGTGCGCGCTGGCCAGCTCCAAGTCTCGGCACATAGAAGCGCAAGCGAGGCACCTGCTCGCAATTTGTCCCGGGCGTGGGAAGCAGCATGCTGCATGCCCAGAAGACATCTCGCACTGTCCTGCCTGCCACGGGGCTGCTTCTGACCACGGAGGCACGCCTACAAGCCAGCTGAGATGGGCTTTGCCTAAGAGTCAGGGAAGTGGCGAGCGGAACAAGGGATGTGCTGCACAGCTTCCCTCGCAGGCAGATTCCCTCCTGGGGCGCTTACTTCTCTTGCCTTAGTGCCCTGCTTTGTTTGGAGGCTGTTTGCGGACAGCAGCACACACAGCGGGAAGGTGCGCGCTGGCCAGCTCCAAGTCTCGGCACATAGAAGCGCAAGCCAGGCACCTGCTCGCAGTTTGTCCCGGGCGTGGGAAGCAGCATGCTGCGTGCCCAGAAGACATCCCGCACTGTCCTGCCTGCCACGGGGCTGCTTCTGAGCACGGAGGCACGCCTACAAGCCAGCTGAGATGGGCTTTGCCTAAGAGTCAGGGAAGTGGCGAGCGGAACAATGGATGTGCTGCACAGCTTCCCTCGCAGGCAGATTCCCTCCTGGGGCGCTTAATTCTCTTGCCTTAGTGCCCTGCTTTGTTTGGAGGCTGTTTGCGGACAGCAGCACACAAGGCGGGAAGGTGCTCACTGGCCAGCTCCAAGTCTCGGCACATAGAAGCGCAAGCGAGGCACCTGCTCGCAATTTGTCCCGGGCGTGGGAAGCAGCATGCTGCATGCCCAGAAGACATCTCGCACTGTCCTGCCTGCCACGGGGCTGCTTCTGACCACGGAGGCACGCCTACAAGCCAGCTGAGATGGGCTTTGCCTAAGAGTCAGGGAAGTGGCGAGCGGAACAAGGGATGTGCTGCACAGCTTCCCTCGCAGGCAGATTCCCTCCTGGGGCGCTTACTTCTCTTGCCTTAGTGCCCTGCTTTGTTTGGAGGCTGTTTGCGGACAGCAGCACACACAGCGGGAAGGTGCGCGCTGGCCAGCTCCAAGTCTCGGCATATAGAAGCGCAAGCCAGGCACCTGCTCGCAGTTTGTCCCGGGCGTGGGAAGCAGCATGCTGCGTGCCCAGAAGACATCCCGCACTGTCCTGCCTGCCACGGGGCTGCTTCTGAGCACGGAGGCACACCTAAAAGCCAGCTGAGATGGGCTTTGCCTAAGAGTCAGGGAAGTGGCGAGAGGAACAAGGGATGTGCTGCACAGCTTCCCTCGCAGGCAGATTCCCTCCTGGGGCTCTTAGTTCTCCTGCCTTAGTGCCCTGCTTTGTTTGGAGGCTGTTTGCGGACAGCAGCACACAAGGCTGGAAGGTGCGCGCTGGCCAGCTCCAAGTCTCGGCACATAGAAGTGCAAGCCAGGCACCTGCTCGCAGTTTGTCCCGGGCATGGGAAGCAGCATGCTGCGTGCCCAGAAGACATCCCGCACTGTCCTGCCTGCCACGGGGCTGCTTCTGAGCACGGAGGCACGCCTACAAGCCAGCTGAGATGGGCTTTGCCTAAGAGTCAGGGAAGTGGCGAGCGGAACAAGGGATGTGCTGCACAGCTTCCCTCGCAGGCAGATTCCCTCCTGGGGCTCTTAGTTCTCTTGCCTTAGTGCCCTGCTTTGTTTGGAGGCTGTTTGCGGACAGCAGCACACACAGCGGGAAGGTGCGCGCTGGCCAGCTCCAAGTCTCGGCACATAGAAGCGCAAGCGAGGCACCTGCTCGCAGTTTGTCCCGGGCATGGGAAGCAGCATGCTGCGTGCCCAGAAGACATCCCGCACTGTCCTGCCTGCCATGGGGCTGCTTCTGAGCACGGAGGCATGCCTACAAGCCAGCTGAGATGGGCTTTGCCTAAGAGTCAGGGAAGTGTTGAGCGGAACAAGGGATGTGCTGCACAGGTTCCCTCGCAGGCAGATTCCCTCCTGGGGTGCTTACTTCTCTTGCCTTAGTGCCCTGCTTTGTTTGGAGGCTGTTTGCGGACAGCAGCACACACAGCGGGAAGGTGCGCGCTGGCCAGCTCCAAGTCTCGGCACATAGAAGTGCAAGCCAGGCACCTGCTCGGAGTTTGTCCCGGGCATGGGAAGCAGCATGCTGCGTGCCCAGAAGACATCCCGCACTGTCCTGCCTGCCATGGGGCTGCTTCTGAGCACGGAGGCACGCCTACAAGCCAGCTGAGATGGGCTTTGCCTAAGAGTCAGGAAGTGGCGAGCGGAACAAGGGATGTGCTGCACAGCTTCCCTCGCAGGCAGATTCCCTCCTGGGGCGCTTACTTCTCTTGCCTTAGTGCCCTGCTTTGTTTGGAGGCTGTTTGCGGACAGCAGCACACACAGCGGGAAGGTGCGCGCTGGCCAGCTCCAAGTCTCGGCACATAGAAGCGCAAGCCAGGCACCTGCTCGCAGTTTGTCCCGGGCGTGGGAAGCAGCATGCTGCGTGCCCAGAAGACATCCCGCACTGTCCTGCCTGCCACGGGGCTGCTTCTGAGCACGGAGGCACACCTAAAAGCCAGCTGAGATGGGCTTTGCCTAAGAGTCAGGGAAGTGGCGAGCGGAACAAGGGATGTGCTGCACAGCTTCCCTCGCAGGCAGATTCCCTCCTGGGGCTCTTAGTTCTCCTGCCTTAGTGCCCTGCTTTGTTTGGAGGCTGTTTGCGGACAGCAGCACACAAGGCTGGAAGGTGCGCGCTGGCCAGCTCCAAGTCTCGGCACATAGAAGCGCAAGCGAGGCACCTGCTCGCAGTTTGTCCCGGGCATGGGAAGCAGCATGCTGCGTGCCCAGAAGACATCCCGCACTGTCCTGCCTGCCACGGGGCTGCTTCTGAGCACGGAGGCACGCCTACAAGCCAGCTGAGATGGGCTTTGCCTAAGAGTCAGGGAAGTGGCGAGCGGAACAAGGGATGTGCTGCACAGCTTCCCTCGCAGGCAGATTCCCTCCTGGGGCTCTTAGTTCTCTTGCCTTAGTGCCCTGCTTTGTTTGGAGGCTGTTTGCGGACAGCAGCACACAAGGCTGGAAGGTGCGCGCTGGCCAGCTCCAAGTCTCGGCACATAGAAGCGCAAGCCAGGCACCTGCTCGCAGTTTGTCCCGGGCATGGGAAGCAGCATGCTGCGTGCCCAGAAGACATCCCGCACTGTCCTGCCTGCCACGGGGCTGCTTCTGAGCACGGAGGCACGCCTACAAGCCAGCTGAGATGGGCTTTGCCTAAGAGTCAGGGAAGTGGCGAGCGGAACAAGGGATGTGCTGCACAGCTTCCCTCGCAGGCAGATTCCCTCCTGGGGTGCTTACTTCTCTTGCCTTAGTGCCCTGCTTTGTTTGGAGGCTGTTTGCGGACAGCAGCACACACAGCGGGAAGGTGCGCGCTGGCCAGCTCCAAGTCTCGGCACATAGAAGTGCAAGCCAGGCACCTGCTCGGAGTTTGTCCCGGGCATGGGAAGCAGCATGCTGCGTGCCCAGAAGACATCCCGCACTGTCCTGCCTGCCATGGGGCTGCTTCTGAGCACGGAGGCACGCCTACAAGCCAGCTGAGATGGGCTTTGCCTAAGAGTCAGGGAAGTGGCGAGCGGAACAAGGGATGTGCTGCACAGCTTCCCTCGCAGGCAGATTCCCTCCTGGGGCGCTTACTTCTCTTGCCTTAGTGCCCTGCTTTGTTTGGAGGCTCTTTGCGGACAGCAGCACACACAGCGGGAAGGTGCGCGCTGGCCAGCTCCAAGTCTCGGCACATAGAAGCGCAAGCGAGGCACCTGCTCGCAATTTGTCCCGGGCGTGGGAAGCAGCATGCTGCATGCCCAGAAGACATCTCGCACTGTCCTGCCTGCCACGGGGCTGCTTCTGACCACGGAGGCACGCCTACAAGCCAGCTGAGATGGGCTTTGCCTAAGAGTCAGGGAAGTGGCGAGCGGAACAAGGGATGTGCTGCACAGCTTCCCTCGCAGGCAGATTCCCTCCTGGGGCGCTTACTTCTCTTGCCTTAGTGCCCTGCTTTGTTTGGAGGCTGTTTGCGGACAGCAGCACACACAGCGGGAAGGTGCGCGCTGGCCAGCTCCAAGTCTCGGCACATAGAAGCGCAAGCCAGGCACCTGCTCGCAGTTTGTCCCGGGCGTGGGAAGCAACATGCTGCGTGCCCAGAAGACATCCCGCACTGTCCTGCCTGCCACGGGGCTGCTTCTGAGCACGGAGGCACGCCTACAAGCCAGCTGAGATGGGCTTTGCCTAAGAGTCAGGGAAGTGGCGAGCGGAACAAGGGATGTGCTGCACAGCTTCCCTCGCAGGCAGATTCCCTCCTGGGGCTCTTAGTTCTCCTGCCTTAGTGCCCTGCTTTGTTTGGAGGCTGTTTGCGGACAGCAGCACACAAGGCTGGAAGGTGCGCGCTGGCCAGCTCCAAGTCTCGGCACATAGAAGCGCAAGCGAGGCACCTGCTCGCAGTTTGTCCCGGGCATGGGAAGCAGCATGCTGCGTGCCCAGAAGACATCCCGCACTGTCCTGCCTGCCACGGGGCTGCTTCTGAGCACGGAGGCACGCCTACAAGCCAGCTGAGATGGGCTTTGCCTAAGAGTCAGGGAAGTGGCGAGCGGAACAAGGGATGTGCTGCACAGCTTCCCTCGCAGGCAGATTCCCTCCTGGGGCGCTTACTTCTCCTGCCTTAGTGCCCTGCTTTGTTTGGAGGCTGTTTGCGGACAGCAGCACACACAGCGGGAAGGTGCGCGCTGGCCAGCTCCAAGTCTCGGCACATAGAAGCGCAAGCCAGGCACCTGCTCGCAGTTTGTCCCGGGCATGGGAAGCAGCATGCTGCGTGCCCAGAAGACATCCCGCACTGTCCTGCCTGCCACGGAGCTGCTTCTGAGCACGGAGGCACGCCTACAAGCCAGCTGAGATGGGCTTTGCCTAAGAGTCAGGGAAGTGGCGAGCGGAACAAGGGATGTGCTGCACAGCTTCCCTCGCAGGCAGATTCCCTCCTGGGGCTCTTAGTTCTCCTGCCTTAGCGCCCTGCTTTGTTTGGAGGCTGTTTGCGGACAGCAGCACACACAGCGGGAAGGTGCGCGCTGGCCAGCTCCAAGTCTCGGCACATAGAAGCGCAAGCCAGGCACCTGCTCGCAGTTTGTCCCGGGCGTGGGAAGCAGCATGCTGCGTGCCCAGAAGACATCCCGCACTGTCCTGCCTGCCACGGGGCTGCTTCTGAGCACGGAGGCACGCCTACAAGCCAGCTGAGATGGGCTTTGCCTAAGAGTCAGGGAAGTGGCGAGCGGAACAATGGATGTGCTGCACAGCTTCCCTCGCAGGCAGATTCCCTCCTGGGGCGCTTAATTCTCTTGCCTTAGTGCCCTGCTTTGTTTGGAGGCTGTTTGCGGACAGCAGCACACAAGGCTGGAAGGTGCGCGCTGGCCAGCTCCAAGTCTCGGCACATAGAAGCGCAAGCGAGGCACCTGCTCGCAGTTTGTCCCGGGCATGGGAAGCAGCATGCTGCGTGCCCAGAAGACATCCCGCACTGTCCTGCCTGCCACGGGGCTGCTTCTGAGCACGGAGGCACGCCTACAAGCCAGCTGAGATGGGCTTTGCCTAAGAGTCAGGGAAGTGGCGAGCGGAACAAGGGATGTGCTGCACAGCTTCCCTCGCAGGCAGATTCCCTCCTGGGGCTCTTAGTTCTCTTGCCTTAGTGCCCTGCTTTGTTTGGAGGCTGTTTGCGGACAGCAGCACACAAGGCTGGAAGGTGCGCGCTGGCCAGCTCCAAGTCTCGGCACATAGAAGCGCAAGCCAGGCACCTGCTCGCAGTTTGTCCCGGGCATGGGAAGCAGCATGCTGCGTGCCCAGAAGACATCCCGCACTGTCCTGCCTGCCATGGGGCTGCTTCTGAGCACGGAGGCACGCCTACAAGCCAGCTGAGATGGGCTTTGCCTAAGAGTCAGGGAAGTGTTGAGCGGAACAAGGGATGTGCTGCACAGGTTCCCTCGCAGGCAGATTCCCTCCTGGGGTGCTTACTTCTCTTGCCTTAGTGCCCTGCTTTGTTTGGAGGCCGTTTGCGGACAGCAGCACACACAGCGGGAAGGTGCGCGCTGGCCAGCTCCAAGTCTCGGCACATAGAAGCGCAAGCCAGGCACCTGCTCGGAGTTTGTCCCGGGCATGGGAAGCAGCATGCTGCGTGCCCAGAAGACATCCCGCACTGTCCTGCCTTCCTCGGGGCTGCTTCTGAGCACGGAGGCACGCCTACAAGCCAGCTGAGATGGGCTTTGCCTAAGAGTCAGGGAAGTGGCGAGCGGAACAAGGGATGTGCTGCACAGCTTCCCTCGCAGGCAGATTCCCTCCTGGGGCGCTTACTTCTCTTGCCTTAGTGCCCTGCTTTGTTTGGAGGCTCTTTGCGGACAGCAGCACACACAGCGGGAAGGTGCGCGCTGGCCAGCTCCAAGTCTCGGCACATAGAAGCGCAAGCGAGGCACCTGCTCGGAGTTTGTCCCGGGCATGGGAAGCAGCATGCTGCGTGCCCAGAAGACATCCCGCACTGTCCTGCCTGCCACGGGGCTGCTTCTGAGCACGCAGGCACGCCTACAAGCCAGCTGAGATGGGCTTTGCCTAAGAGTCAGGGAAGTGGCGAGCGGAACAAGGGATGTGCTGCACAGCTTCCCTCGCAGGCAGATTCCCTCCTGGGACGCTTACTTCTCTTGCCTTAGTGCCCTGCTTTGTTTGGAGGCTGTTTGCGGACAGCAGCACACACAGCGGGAAGGTGCGCGCTGGCCAGCTCCAAGTCTCGGCACATAGAAGCGCAAGCCAGGCACCTGCTCGCAGTTTGTCCCGGGCATGGGAAGCAGCATGCTGCGTGCCCAGAAGACATCCCGCACTGTCCTGCCTGCCACGGGGCTGCTTCTGAGCACGGAGGCACGCCTACAAGCCAGCTGAGATGGGCTTTGCCTAAGAGTCAGGGAAGTGGCGAGCGGAACAAGGGATGTGCTGCACAGGTTCCCTCGCAGGCAGATTCCCTCCTGGGACGCTGACTTCTCTTGCCTTAGTGCCCTGCTTTGTTTGGAGGCTGTTTGCGGACAGCAGCACACACAGCGGGAAGGTGCGCGCTGGCCAGCTCCAAGTCTCGGCACATAGAAGCGCAAGCCAGGCACCTGCTCGCAGTTTGTCCCGGGCATGGGAAGCAGCATGCTGCGTGCCCAGAAGACATCCCGCACTGTCCTGCCTGCCACGGGGCTGCTTCTGAGCACGCAGGCACGCCTACAAGCCAGCTGAGATGGGCTTTGCCTAAGAGTCAGGGAAGTGGCGAGCGGAACAAGGGACGTGCTGCACAGCTTCCCTCGCAGGCAGATTCCCTCCTGGGGCTCTTACTTCTCTTGCCTTAGTGCCCTGCTTTGTTTGGAGGCTGTTTGCAGACAGCAGCACACACAGCGGGAAGGTGCTCATGGCCAGCTCCAAGTCTCGGCACATAGAAGCGCAAGCGAGGCACCTGCTCGCAATTTGTCCCGGGCGTGGGAAGCAGCATGCTGTGTGCCCAGAAGACATCTCGCACTGTCCTGCCTGCCACGGGGCTGCTTCTGAGCACGGAGGCATGCCTACAAGCCAGCTGAGATGGGCTTTGCCTAAGAGTCAGGGAAGTGGCGAGCGGAACAAGGGATGTGCTGCACAGCTTCCCTCGCAGGCAGATTCCCTCCTGGGGCTCTTAGTTCTCCTGCCTTAGTGCCCTGCTTTGTTTGGAGGCTCTTTGCGGACAGCAGCACACACAGCGGGAAGGTGCGCGCTGGCCAGCTCCAAGTCTCGGCACATAGAAGCGCAAGCGAGGCACCTGCTCGCGGTTTCTCCCGGGCATGGAAAGCAGCATGCTGCGTGCCCAGAAGACATCCCGCACTGTCCTGCCTGCCACGGGGCTGCTTCTGAGCACGCAGGCACGCCTACAAGCCAGCTGAGATGGGCTTTGCCTAAGAGTCAGGGAAGTGGCGAGCGGAACAAGGGATGTGCTGCACAGCTTCCCTCGCAGGCAGATTCCCTCCTGGGGCTCTTAGTTCTCCTGCCTTAGCGCCCTGCTTTGTTTGGAGGCTGTTTGCGGACAGCAGCACACACAGCGGGAAGGTGCGCGCTGGCCAGCTCCAAGTCTCGGCACGTAGAAGTGCAAGCGAGGCACCTGCTTGCAGTTTGTCCCGGGCATGGGAAGCAGCATGCTGCGTGCCCAGAAGACATCCCGCACTGTCCTGCCTGCCACGGGGCTGCTTCTGAGCACGGAGGCACGCCTACAAGCCAGCTGAGATGGGCTTTGCCTAAGAGTCAGGGAAGTGGCGAGCGGAACAAGGGATGTGCTGCACAGCTTCCCTCGCAGGCAGATTCCCTCCTGGGGCTCTTAGTTCTCTTGCCTTAGTGCCCTGCTTTGTTTGGAGGCTGTTTGCGGACAGCAGCACACAAGGCTGGAAGGTGCGCGCTGGCCAGCTCCAAGTCTCGGCACATAGAAGCGCAAGCCAGGCACCTGCTCGCAGTTTGTCCCGGGCATGGGAAGCAGCATGCTGCGTGCCCAGAAGACATCCCGCACTGTCCTGCCTGCCATGGGGCTGCTTCTGAGCACGGAGGCACGCCTACAAGCCAGCTGAGATGGGCTTTGCCTAAGAGTCAGGGAAGTGGCGAGCGGAACAAGGGATGTGCTGCACAGCTTCCCTCGCAGGCAGATTCCCTCCTGGGGCGCTTACTTCTCTTGCCTTAGTGCCCTGCTTTGTTTGGAGGCTGTTTGCGGACAGCAGCACACACAGCGGGAAGGTGCGCGCTGGCCAGCTCCAAGTCTCGGCACATAGAAGCGCAAGCCAGGCACCTGCTCGGAGTTTGTCCCGGGCATGGGAAGCAGCATGCTGCGTGCCCAGAAGACATCCCGCACTGTCCTGCCTTCCTCGGGGCTGCTTCTGAGCACGGAGGCACGCCTACAAGCCAGCTGAGATGGGCTTTGCCTAAGAGTCAGGGAAGTGGCGAGCGGAACAAGGGATGTGCTGCACAGCTTCCCTCGCAGGCAGATTCCCTCCTGGGGTGCTTACTTCTCTTGCCTTAGTGCCCTGCTTTGTTTGGAGGCTGTTTGCGGACAGCAGCACACACAGCGGGAAGGTGCGCGCTGGCCAGCTCCAAGTCTCGGCACATAGAAGCGCAAGCCAGGCACCTGCTCGGAGTTTGTCCCGGGCATGGGAAGCAGCATGCTGCGTGCCCAGAAGACATCCCGCACTGTCCTGCCTTCCTCGGGGCTGCTTCTGAGCACGGAGGCACGCCTACAAGCCAGCTGAGATGGGCTTTGCCTAAGAGTCAGGGAAGTGGCGAGCGGAACAAGGGATGTGCTGCACAGCTTCCCTCGCAGGCAGATTCCCTCCTGGGGCGCTTACTTCTCTTGCCTTAGTGCCCTGCTTTGTTTGGAGGCTCTTTGCGGACAGCAGCACACACAGCGGGAAGGTGCGCGCTGGCCAGCTCCAAGTCTCGGCACATAGAAGCGCAAGCGAGGCACCTGCTCGCAGTTTGTCCCGGGCATGGGAAGCAGCATGCTGCGTGCCGAGAAGACATCCCGCACTGTCCTGCCTGCCACGGGGCTGCTTCTGAGCACGCAGGCACGCCTACAAGCCAGCTGAGATGGGCTTTGCCTAAGAGTCAGGGAAGTGGCGAGCGGAACAAGGGATGTGCTGCACAGCTTCCCTCGCAGTCAGATTCCCTCCTGGGGCGCTTACTTCTCTTGCCTTAGTGCCCTGCTTTGTTTGGAGGCTGTTTGCGGACAGCAGCACACACAGCGGGAAGGTGCGCGCTGGCCAGCTCCAAGTCTCGGCACATAGAAGCACAAGCCAGGCACCTGCTCGCAGTTTGTCCCGGGCATGGGAAGCAGCATGCTGCGTGCCCAGAAGACATCCCGCACTGTCCTGCCTGCCACGGGGCTGCTTCTGAGCACGGAGGCACGCCTACAAGCCAGCTGAGATGGGCTTTGCCTAAGAGTCAGGGAAGTGGCGAGCGGAACAAGGGATGTGCTGCACAGGTTCCCTCGCAGGCAGATTCCCTCCTGGGACGCTGACTTCTCTTGCCTTAGTGCCCTGCTTTGTTTGGAGGCTGTTTGCGGACAGCAGCACACACAGCGGGAAGGTGCGCGCTGGCCAGCTCCAAGTCTCGGCACATAGAAGCGCAAGCCAGGCACCTGCTCGCAGTTTGTCCCGGGCATGGGAAGCAGCATGCTGCGTGCCCAGAAGACATCCCGCACTGTCCTGCCTGCCACGGGGCTGCTTCTGAGCACGGAGGCACGCCTACAAGCCAGCTGAGATGGGCTTTGCCTAAGAGTCAGGGAAGTGGCGAGCGGAACAAGGGACGTGCTGCACAGCTTCCCTCGCAGGCAGATTCCCTCCTGGGGCTCTTACTTCTCTTGCCTTAGTGCCCTGCTTTGTTTGGAGGCTGTTTGCAGACAGCAGCACACACAGCGGGAAGGTGCTCATGGCCAGCTCCAAGTCTCGGCACATAGAAGCGCAAGCGAGGCACCTGCTCGCAATTTGTCCCGGGCGTGGGAAGCAGCATGCTGTGTGCCCAGAAGACATCTCGCACTGTCCTGCCTGCCACGGGGCTGCTTCTGAGCACGGAGGCATGCCTACAAGCCAGCTGAGATGGGCTTTGCCTAAGAGTCAGGGAAGTGGCGAGCGGAACAAGGGATGTGCTGCACAGCTTCCCTCGCAGGCAGATTCCCTCCTGGGGCTCTTAGTTCTCCTGCCTTAGCGCCCTGCTTTGTTTGGAGGCTGTTTGCGGACAGCAGCACACACAGCGGGAAGGTGCGCGCTGGCCAGCTCCAAGTCTCGGCACATAGAAGCGCAAGCGAGGCACCTGCTCGCGGTTTCTCCCGGGCATGGAAAGCAGCATGCTGCGTGCCCAGAAGACATCCCGCACTGTCCTGCCTGCCACGGGGCTGCTTCTGAGCACGCAGGCACGCCTACAAGCCAGCTGAGATGGGCTTTGCCTAAGAGTCAGGGAAGTGGCGAGCGGAACAAGGGATGTGCTGCACAGCTTCCCTCGCAGGCAGATTCCCTCCTGGGGCTCTTAGTTCTCCTGCCTTAGCGCCCTGCTTTGTTTGGAGGCTGTTTGCGGACAGCAGCACACACAGCGGGAAGGTGCGCGCTGGCCAGCTCCAAGTCTCGGCACGTAGAAGTGCAAGCGAGGCACCTGCTTGCAGTTTGTCCCGGGCATGGGAAGCAGCATGCTGCGTGCCCAGAAGACATCCCGCACTGTCCTGCCTGCCACGGGGCTGCTTCTGAGCACGGAGGCACGCCTACAAGCCAGCTGAGATGGGCTTTGCCTAAGAGTCAGGGAAGTGGCGAGCGGAACAAGGGATGTGCTGCACAGCTTCCCTCGCAGGCAGATTCCCTCCTGGGGCTCTTAGTTCTCTTGCCTTAGTGCCCTGCTTTGTTTGGAGGCTGTTTGCGGACAGCAGCACACAAGGCTGGAAGGTGCGCGCTGGCCAGCTCCAAGTCTCGGCACATAGAAGCGCAAGCCAGGCACCTGCTCGCAGTTTGTCCCGGGCATGGGAAGCAGCATGCTGCTTGCCCAGAAGACATCCCGCACTGTCCTGCCTGCCATGGGGCTGCTTCTGAGCACGGAGGCACGCCTACAAGCCAGCTGAGATGGGCTTTGCCTAAGAGTCAGGGAAGTGGCGAGCGGAACAAGGGATGTGCTGCACAGCTTCCCTCGCAGGCAGATTCCCTCCTGGGGCGCTTACTTCTCTTGCCTTAGTGCCCTGCTTTGTTTGGAGGCTGTTTGCGGACAGCAGCACACACAGCGGGAAGGTGCGCGCTGGCCAGCTCCAAGTCTCGGCACATAGAAGCGCAAGCCAGGCACCTGCTCGGAGTTTGTCCCGGGCATGGGAAGCAGCATGCTGCGTGCCCAGAAGACATCCCGCACTGTCCTGCCTTCCTCGGGGCTGCTTCTGAGCACGGAGGCACGCCTACAAGCCAGCTGAGATGGGCTTTGCCTAAGAGTCAGGGAAGTGGCGAGCGGAACAAGGGATGTGCTGCACAGCTTCCCTCGCAGGCAGATTCCCTCCTGGGGCGCTTACTTCTCTTGCCTTAGTGCCCTGCTTTGTTTGGAGGCTCTTTGCGGACAGCAGCACACACAGCGGGAAGGTGCGCGCTGGCCAGCTCCAAGTCTCGGCACATAGAAGCGCAAGCGAGGCACCTGCTCGCAGTTTGTCCCGGGCATGGGAAGCAGCATGCTGCGTGCCCAGAAGACATCCCGCACTGTCCTGCCTGCCACGGGGCTGCTTCTGAGCACGCAGGCACGCCTACAAGCCAGCTGAGATGGGCTTTGCCTAAGAGTCAGGGAAGTGGCGAGCGGAACAAGGGATGTGCTGCACAGCTTCCCTCGCAGTCAGATTCCCTCCTGGGGCGCTTACTTCTCTTGCCTTAGTGCCCTGCTTTGTTTGGAGGCTGTTTGCGGACAGCAGCACACACAGCGGGAAGGTGCGCGCTGGCCAGCTCCAAGTCTCGGCACATAGAAGCACAAGCCAGGCACCTGCTCGCAGTTTGTCCCGGGCATGGGAAGCAGCATGCTGCGTGCCCAGAAGACATCCCGCACTGTCCTGCCTGCCACGGGGCTGCTTCTGAGCACGGAGGCACGCCTACAAGCCAGCTGAGATGGGCTTTGCCTAAGAGTCAGGGAAGTGGCGAGCGGAACAAGGGATGTGCTGCACAGCTTCCCTCGCAGGCAGATTCCCTCCTGGGGCGCTTACTTCTCTTGCCTTAGTGCCCTGCTTTGTTTGGAGGCCGTTTGCGGACAGCAGCACACACAGCGGGAAGGTGCGCGCTGGCCAGCTCCAAGTCTTGGCAGATTGAAGCGCAAGCCAGGCACCTGCTCGCAGTTTGTCCCGGGCATGGGAAGCAGCATGCTGCGTGCCCAGAGTACTTCTCGCACTGTCCTGCCTGCCACGGGGCTGCTTCTGAGCACGGAGGCACGCCTACAAGCCAGCTGAGATGGGCTTTGCCTAAGAGTCAGGGAAGTGGCGAGCGGAACAAGGGATGTGCTGCACAGGTTCCCTCACAGGCAGATTCCCTCCTAGGGCGCTGACTTCTCTTGCCTTAGTGCCCTGCTTTGTTTGGAGGCTCTGCGGACAGCAGCACACACAGCGGGAAGGTGCGCGCTGGCCAGCTCCAAGTCTCGGCAGATTGAAGCGCAAGCCAGGCACCTGCTCGCAGTTTGTCCCGGGCATGGGAAGCAGCATGCTGCGTGCCCAGAGTACTTCTCGCACTGTCCTGCCTGCCACGGGGCTGCTTCTGAGCACGGAGGCACGCCTACAAGCCAGCTGAGATGGGCTTTGCCTAAGAGTCAGGGAAGTGGCGAGCGGAACAAGGGATGTGCTGCACAGCTTCCCTCGCAGGCAGATTCCCTCCTGGGGCGCTTACTTCTCCTGCCTTAGTGCCCTGCTTTGTTTGGAGGCTCTTTGCGGACAGCAGCACACACAGCGGGAAGGTGCGCGCTGGCCAGCTCCAAGTCTCGGCAGATTGAAGCGCAAGCCAGGCACCTGCTCGCAGTTTGTCCCGGGCATGGGAAGCAGCATGCTGCGTGCCCAGAGTACTTCTCGCACTGTCCTGCCTGCCACGGGGCTGCTTCTGAGCACGGAGGCACGCCTACAAGCCAGCTGAGATGGGCTTTGCCTAAGAGTCAGGGAAGTGGCGAGCGGAACAAGGGATGTGCTGCACAGCTTCCCTCGCAGGCAGATTCCCTCCTGGGGCGCTTACTTCTCCTGCCTTAGTGCCCTGCTTTGTTTGGAGGCTGTTTGCGGACAGCAGCACACACAGCGGGAAGGTGCGCGCTGGCCAGCTCCAAGTCTCGGCACATAGAAGCACAAGCCAGGCACCTGCTCGCAGTTTGTCCCGGGCATGGGAAGCAGCATGCTGCGTGCCCAGAAGACATCTCGCACTGTCCTGCCTGCCACGGGGCTGCTTCTGAGCACGCAGGCACGCCTACAAGCCAGCTGAGATGGGCTTTGCCTAAGAGTCAGGGAAGTGGCGAGCGGAACAAGGGATGTGCTGCACAGCTTCCCTCGCAGGCAGATTCCCTCCTGGGGCGCTGACTTCTCTTGCCTTAGTGCCCTGCTTTGTTTGGAGGCTGTTTGCGGACAGCAGCACACACAGCAGGAAGGTGCGCGCTGGCCAGCTCCAAGTCTCGGCACATAGAAGCGCAAGCCAGGCACCTGCTCGCAGTTTGTCCCGGGCATGGGAAGCAGCATGCTGCGTGCCCAGAAGACATCTCGCACTGTCCTGCCTGCCACGGGGCTGCTTCTGAGCCTTGAGGCACGCCTACAAGCCAGCTGAGATGGGCTTTGCCTAAGAGTCAGGGAAGTGGCGAGCGGAACAAGGGATGTGCTGCACAGGTTCCCTCACAGGCAGATTCCCTCCTAGGGCGCTGACTTCTCTTGCCTTAGTGCCCTGCTTTGTTTGGAGGCTCTGCGGACAGCAGCACACACAGCGGGAAGGTGCGCGCTGGCCAGCTCCAAGTCTCGGCAGATTGAAGCGCAAGCCAGGCACCTGCTCGCAGTTTGTCCCGGGCATGGGAAGCAGCATGCTGCGTGCCCAGAATACTTCTCGCACTGTCCTGCCTGCCACGGGGCTGCTTCTGAGCACGCAGGCACGCCTACAAGCCAGCTGAGATGGGCTTTGCCTAAGAGTCAGGGAAGTGGCGAGCGGAACAAGGGATGTGCTGCACAGCTTCCCTCGCAGGCAGATTCCCTCCTGGGGCGCTGACTTCTCCTGCCTTAGTGCCCTGCTTTGTTTGGAGGCTGTTTGCGGACAGCAGCACACACAGCGGGAAGGTGCGCGCTGGCCAGCTCCAAGTCTCGGCAGATTGAAGCGCAAGCCAGGCACCTGCTCGCAGTTTGTCGCGGACATGGGAAGCAGCATGCTGCGTGCCCAGAGTACTTCTCGCACTGTCCTGCCTGCCACGGGGCTGCTTCTGAGCACGGAGGCACGCCTACAAGCCAGCTGAGATGGGCTTTGCCTAAGAGTCAGGGAAGTGGCGAGCGGAACAAGGGATGTGCTGCACAGCTTCCCTCGCAGGCAGATTCCCTCCTGGGGCGCTTACTTCTCCTGCCTTAGTGCCCTGCTTTGTTTGGAGGCTGTTTGCGGACAGCAGCACACACAGCGGGAAGGTGCGCGCTGGCCAGCTCCAAGTCTCGGCACATAGAAGCACAAGCCAGGCACCTGCTCGCAGTTTGTCCCGGGCATGGGAAGCAGCATGCTGCGTGCCCAGAAGACATCTCGCACTGTCCTGCCTGCCACGGGGCTGCTTCTGAGCACGCAGGCATGCCTACAAGCAAGCTGAGATGGGCTTTGCCTAAGAGTCAGGGAAGTGGCGAGCGGAACAAGGGATGTGCTGCACAGCTTCCCTCGCAGGCAGATTCCCTCCTGGGGCGCTGACTTCTCTTGCCTTAGTGCCCTGCTTTGTTTGGAGGCTGTTTGCGGACAGCAGCACACACAGCAGGAAGGTGCGCGCTGGCCAGCTCCAAGTCTCGGCACATAGAAGCGCAAGCCAGGCACCTGCTCGCAGTTTGTCCCGGGCATGGGAAGCAGCATGCTGCGTGCCCAGAAGACATCTCGCACTGTCCTGCCTGCCACGGGGCTGCTTCTGAGCACGGAGGCACGCCTACAAGCCAGCTGAGATGGGCTTTGCCTAAGAGTCAGGGAAGTGGCGAGCGGAACAAGGGATGTGCTGCACAGGTTCCCTCGCAGGCAGATTCCCTCCTGGGGCGCTGACTTCTCTTGCCTTAGTGCCCTGCTTTGTTTGGAGGCTGTTTGCGGACAGCAGCACACACAGCGGGAAGGTGCGCGCTGGCCAGCTCCAAGTCTCGGCACATAGAAGCGCAAGCCAGGCACCTGCTCGCAGTTTGTCCCGGGCATGGGAAGCAGCATGCTGCGTGCCCAGAAGACATCTCGCACTGTCCTGCCTGCCACGGGGCTGCTTCTGAGCACGCAGGCACGCCTACAAGCCAGCTGAGATGGGCTTTGCCTAAGAGTGAGGGAAGTGGCGAGCGGAACAAGGGATGTGCTGCACAGCTTCCCTCGCAGGCAGATTCCCTCCTGGGGCGCTGACTTCTCTTGCCTTAGTGCCCTGCTTTGTTTGGAGGCCGTTTGCGGACAGCAGCACACACAGCGGGAAGGTGCGCGCTCGCCAGCTCCAAGTCTCGGCAGATTGAAGCGCAAGCCAGGCACCTGCTCGCAGTTTGTCGCGGACATGGGAAGCAGCATGCTGCGTGCCCAGAAGACATCTCGCACTGTCCTGCCTGCCACGGGGCTGCTTCTGAGCACGCAGGCACGCCTACAAGCCAGCTGAGATGGGCTTTGCCTAAGAGTCAGGGAAGTGGCGAGCGGAACAAGGGATGTGCTGCACAGGTTCCCTCGCAGGCAGATTCCCTCCTGGGGCTCTTACTTCTCTTGCCTTAGTGCCCTGCTTTGTTTGGAGGCCGTTTGCGGACAGCAGCACACACAGCGGGAAGGTGCGCGCTGGCCAGCTCCAAGTCTCGGCACATAGAAGCGCAAGCCAGGCACCTGCTCGCAGTTTGTCCCGGGCATGGGAAGCAGCATGCTGCGTGCCCAGAGTACTTCTCGCACTGTCCTGCCTGCCACGGGGCTGCTTCTGAGCACGGAGGCACGCCTACAAGCCAGCTGAGATGGGCTTTGCCTAAGAGTCAGGGAAGTGGCGAGCGGAACAAGGGATGTGCTGCACAGGTTCCCTCACAGGCAGATTCCCTCCTAGGGCGCTGACTTCTCTTGCCTTAGTGCCCTGCTTTGTTTGGAGGCTCTGCGGACAGCAGCACACACAGCGGGAAGGTGCGCGCTGGCCAGCTCCAAGTCTCGGCAGATTGAAGCGCAAGCCAGGCACCTGCTCGCAGTTTGTCCCGGGCATGGGAAGCAGCATGCTGCGTGCCCAGAGTACTTCTCGCACTGTCCTGCCTGCCACGGGGCTGCTTCTGAGCACGCAGGCACGCCTACAAGCCAGCTGAGATGGGCTTTGCCTAAGAGTCAGGGAAGTGGCGAGCGGAACAAGGGATGTGCTGCACAGCTTCCCTCGCAGGCAGATTCCCTCCTGGGGCGCTTACTTCTCCTGCCTTAGTGCCCTGCTTTGTTTGGAGGCTGTTTGCGGACAGCAGCACACACAGCGGGAAGGTGCGCGCTGGCCAGCTCCAAGTCTCGGCAGATTGAAGCGCAAGCCAGGCACCTGCTCGCAGTTTGTCCCGGGCATGGGAAGCAGCATGCTGCGTGCCCAGAAGACATCTCGCACTGTCCTGCCTGCCACGGGGCTGCTTCTGAGCACGCAGGCACGCCTACAAGCCAGCTGAGATGGGCTTTGCCTAAGAGTCAGGGAAGTGGCGAGCGGAACAAGGGATGTGCTGCACAGGTTCCCTCGCAGGCAGATTCCCTCCTGGGGCGCTGACTTCTCTTGCCTTAGTGCCCTGCTTTGTTTGGAGGCCGTTTGCGGACAGCAGCACACACAGCGGGAAGGTGCGCGCTGGCCAGCTCCAAGTCTCGGCAGATTGAAGCGCAAGCCAGGCACCTGCTCGCAGTTTGTCCCGGGCATGGGAAGCAGCATGCTGCGTGCCCAGAGTACTTCTCGCACTGTCCTGCCTGCCACGGGGCTGCTTCTGAGCACGGAGGCACGCCTACAAGCCAGCTGAGATGGGCTTTGCCTAAGAGTGAGGGAAGTGGCGAGCGGAACAAGGGATGTGCTGCACAGCTTCCCTCGCAGGCAGATTCCCTCCTGGGGCGCTGACTTCTCTTGCCTTAGTGCCCTGCTTTGTTTGGAGGCCGTTTGCGGACAGCAGCACACACAGCGGGAAGGTGCGCGCTCGCCAGCTCCAAGTCTCGGCAGATTGAAGCGCAAGCCAGGCACCTGCTCGCAGTTTGTCGCGGACATGGGAAGCAGCATGCTGCGTGCCCAGAAGACATCTCGCACTGTCCTGCCTGCCACGGGGCTGCTTCTGAGCACGCAGGCACGCCTACAAGCCAGCTGAGATGGGCTTTGCCTAAGAGTCAGGGAAGTGGCGAGCGGAACAAGGGATGTGCTGCACAGGTTCCCTCGCAGGCAGATTCCCTCCTGGGGCGCTTACTTCTCCTGCCTTAGTGCCCTGCTTTGTTTGGAGGCTGTTTGCGGACAGCAGCACACACAGCGGGAAGGTGCGCGCTCGCCAGCTCCAAGTCTCGGCAGATTGAAGCGCAAGCCAGGCACCTGCTCGCAGTTTGTCCCGGGCATGGGAAGCAGCATGCTGCGTGCCCAGAAGACATCTCGCACTGTCCTGCCTGCCACGGGGCTGCTTCTGAGCACGGAGGCACGCCTACAAGCCAGCTGAGATGGGCTTTGCCTAAGAGTCAGGGAAGTGGCGAGCGGAACAAGGGATGTGCTGCACAGCTTCCCTCGCAGGCAGATTCCCTCCTGGGGCGCTTACTTCTCCTGCCTTAGTGCCCTGCTTTGTTTGGAGGCTGTTTGCGGACAGCAGCACACACAGCGGGAAGGTGCGCGCTGGCCAGCTCCAAGTCTCGGCACATAGAAGCACAAGCCAGGCACCTGCTCGCAGTTTGTCCCGGGCATGGGAAGCAGCATGCTGCGTGCCCAGAAGACATCTCGCACTGTCCTGCCTGCCACGGGGCTGCTTCTGAGCACGCAGGCACGCCTACAAGCCAGCTGAGATGGGCTTTGCCTAAGAGTCAGGGAAGTGGCGAGCGGAACAAGGGATGTGCTGCACAGCTTCCCTCGCAGGCAGATTCCCTCCTGGGGCGCTGACTTCTCTTGCCTTAGTGCCCTGCTTTGTTTGGAGGCTGTTTGCGGACAGCAGCACACACAGCAGGAAGGTGCGCGCTGGCCAGCTCCAAGTCTCGGCACATAGAAGCGCAAGCCAGGCACCTGCTCGCAGTTTGTCCCGGGCATGGGAAGCAGCATGCTGCGTGCCCAGAAGACATCTCGCACTGTCCTGCCTGCCACGGGGCTGCTTCTGAGCACGGAGGCACGCCTACAAGCCAGCTGAGATGGGCTTTGCCTAAGAGTCAGGGAAGTGGCGAGCGGAACAAGGGATGTGCTGCACAGCTTCCCTCGCAGGCAGATTCCCTCCTGGGGCGCTGACTTCTCTTGCCTTAGTGCCCTGCTTTGTTTGGAGGCTGTTTGCGGACAGCAGCACACACAGCGGGAAGGTGCGCGCTGGCCAGCTCCAAGTCTCGGCAGATTGAAGCGCAAGCCAGGCACCTGCTCGCAGTTTGTCCCGGGCATGGGAAGCAGCATGCTGCGTGCCCAGAGTACTTCTCGCACTGTCCTGCCTGCCACGGGGCTGCTTCTGAGCACGGAGGCACGCCTACAAGCCAGCTGAGATGGGCTTTGCCTAAGAGTCAGGGAAGTGGCGAGCGGAACAAGGGATGTGCTGCACAGCTTCCCTCGCAGGCAGATTCCCTCCTGGGGCGCTTACTTCTCCTGCCTTAGTGCCCTGCTTTGTTTGGAGGCTGTTTGCGGACAGCAGCACACACAGCGGGAAGGTGCGCGCTGGCCAGCTCCAAGTCTCGGCACATAGAAGCACAAGCCAGGCACCTGCTCGCAGTTTGTCCCGGGCATGGGAAGCAGCATGCTGCGTGCCCAGAAGACATCTCGCACTGTCCTGCCTGCCACGGGGCTGCTTCTGAGCACGCAGGCACGCCTACAAGCCAGCTGAGATGGGCTTTGCCTAAGAGTCAGGGAAGTGGCGAGCGGAACAAGGGATGTGCTGCACAGCTTCCCTCGCAGGCAGATTCCCTCCTGGGGCGCTGACTTCTCTTGCCTTAGTGCCCTGCTTTGTTTGGAGGCTGTTTGCGGACAGCAGCACACACAGCGGGAAGGTGCGCGCTGGCCAGCTCCAAGTCTCGGCACATAGAAGCGCAAGCCAGGCACCTGCTCGCAGTTTGTCCCGGGCATGGGAAGCAGCATGCTGCGTGCCCAGAAGACATCTCGCACTGTCCTGCCTGCCACGGGGCTGCTTCTGAGCACGGAGGCACGCCTACAAGCCAGCTGAGATGGGCTTTGCCTAAGAGTGAGGGAAGTGGCGAGCGGAACAAGGGATGTGCTGCACAGCTTCCCTCGCAGGCAGATTCCCTCCTGGGGCGCTGACTTCTCTTGCCTTAGTGCCCTGCTTTGTTTGGAGGCCGTTTGCGGACAGCAGCACACACAGCGGGAAGGTGCGCGCTCGCCAGCTCCAAGTCTCGGCAGATTGAAGCGCAAGCCAGGCACCTGCTCGCAGTTTGTCGCGGACATGGGAAGCAGCATGCTGCGTGCCCAGAAGACATCTCGCACTGTCCTGCCTGCCACGGGGCTGCTTCTGAGCACGCAGGCACGCCTACAAGCCAGCTGAGATGGGCTTTGCCTAAGAGTCAGGGAAGTGGCGAGCGGAACAAGGGATGTGCTGCACAGGTTCCCTCGCAGGCAGATTCCCTCCTGGGGCGCTTACTTCTCCTGCCTTAGTGCCCTGCTTTGTTTGGAGGCTGTTTGCGGACAGCAGCACACACAGCGGGAAGGTGCGCGCTCGCCAGCTCCAAGTCTCGGCAGATTGAAGCGCAAGCCAGGCACCTGCTCGCAGTTTGTCCCGGGCATGGGAAGCAGCATGCTGCGTGCCCAGAAGACATCTCGCACTGTCCTGCCTGCCACGGGGCTGCTTCTGAGCACGGAGGCACGCCTACAAGCCAGCTGAGATGGGCTTTGCCTAAGAGTCAGGGAAGTGGCGAGCGGAACAAGGGATGTGCTGCACAGCTTCCCTCGCAGGCAGATTCCCTCCTGGGGCGCTTACTTCTCCTGCCTTAGTGCCCTGCTTTGTTTGGAGGCTGTTTGCGGACAGCAGCACACACAGCGGGAAGGTGCGCGCTGGCCAGCTCCAAGTCTCGGCAGATTGAAGCGAAAGCGAGGCACCTGCTCGCAGTTTGTCCCGGGCATGGGAAGCAGCATGCTGCGTGCCCAGAAGACATCTCGCACTGTCCTGCCTGCCACGGGGCTGCTTCTGAGCCTTGAGGCACGCCTACAAGCCAGCTGAGATGGGCTTTGCCTAAGAGTCAGGGAAGTGGCGAGCGGAACAAGGGATGTGCTGCACAGCTTCCCTCGCAGGCAGATTCCCTCCTGGGGCGCTTACTTCTCCTGCCTTAGTGCCCTGCTTTGTTTGGAGGCTGTTTGCGGACAGCAGCACACACAGCGGGAAGGTGCGCGCTGGCCAGCTCCAAGTCTCGGCACATAGAAGCGCAAGCCAGGCACCTGCTCGCAGTTTGTCCCGGGCATGTGAAGCAGCATGCTGCGTGCCCAGAAGACATCTCGCACTGTCCTGCCTGCCACGGGGCTGCTTCTGAGCACGGAGGCACGCCTACAAGCCAGCTGAGATGGGCTTTGCCTAAGAGTCAGGGAAGTGGCGAGCGGAACAAGGGATGTGCTGCACAGGTTCCCTCGCAGGCAGATTCCCTCCTGGGGCGCTTACTTCTCTTGCCTTAGTGCCCTGCTTTGTTTGGAGGCCGTTTGCAGACAGCAGCACACACAGCGGGAAGGTGCGCGCTGGCCAGCTCCAAGTCTCGGCAGATTGAAGCGCAAGCCAGGCACCTGCTCGCAGTTTGTCCCGGGCATGGGAAGCAGCATGCTGCGTGCCCAGAATACTTCTCGCACTGTCCTGCCTGCCACGGGGCTGCTTCTGAGCACGGAGGCACGCCTACAAGCCAGCTGAGATGGGCTTTGCCTAAGAGTCAGGGAAGTGGCGAGCGGAACAAGGGATGTGCTGCACAGGTTCCCTCACAGGCAGATTCCCTCCTAGGGCGCTGACTTCTCTTGCCTTAGTGCCCTGCTTTGTTTGGAGGCTCTGCGGACAGCAGCACACACAGCGGGAAGGTGCGCGCTGGCCAGCTCCAACTCTCGGCAGATTGAAGCGCAAGCCAGGCACCTGCTCGCAGTTTGTCCCGGGCATGGGAAGCAGCATGCTGCGTGCCCAGAGTACTTCTCGCACTGTCCTGCCTGCCACGGGGCTGCTTCTGAGCACGCAGGCACGCCTACAAGCCAGCTGAGATGGGCTTTGCCTAAGAGTCAGGGAAGTGGCGAGCGGAACAAGGGATGTGCTGCACAGCTTCCCTCGCAGGCAGATTCCCTCCTGGGGCGCTTACTTCTCCTGCCTTAGTGCCCTGCTTTGTTTGGAGGCTGTTTGCGGACAGCAGCACACACAGCGGGAAGGTGCGCGCTGGCCAGCTCCAAGTCTCGGCAGATTGAAGCGCAAGCCAGGCACCTGCTCACAGTTTGTCCCGGGCATGGGAAGCAGCATGCTGCGTGCCCAGAGTACTTCTCGCACTGTCCTGCCTGCCACGGGGCTGCTTCTGAGCACGCAGGCACGCCTACAAGCCAGCTGAGATGGGCTTTGCCTAAGAGTCAGGGAAGTGGCGAGCGGAACAAGGGATGTGCTGCACAGCTTCCCTCGCAGGCAGATTCCCTCCTGGGGCGCTTACTTCTCCTGCCTTAGTGCCCTGCTTTGTTTGGAGGCTGTTTGCGGACAGCAGCACACACAGCGGGAAGGTGCGCGCTGGCCAGCTCCAAGTCTCGGCACATAGAAGCACAAGCCAGGCACCTGCTCGCAGTTTGTCCCGGGCATGGGAAGCAGCATGCTGCGTGCCCAGAAGACATCTCGCACTGTCCTGCCTGCCACGGGGCTGCTTCTGAGCACGCAGGCACGCCTACAAGCCAGCTGAGATGGGCTTTGCCTAAGAGTCAGGGAAGTGGCGAGCGGAACAAGGGATGTGCTGCACAGCTTCCCTCGCAGGCAGATTCCCTCCTGGGGCGCTGACTTCTCTTGCCTTAGTGCCCTGCTTTGTTAGGAGGCCGTTTGCGGACAGCAGCACACACAGCGGGAAGGTGCGCGCTGGCCAGCTCCAAGTCTCGGCACATAGAAGCGCAAGCCAGGCACCTGCTCGCGGTTTGTCCTGGGCATGGGAAGCAGCATGCTGCATGCCCAGAAGACATCTCGCACTGTCCTGCCTGCCACGGGGCTGCTTCTGAGCACAGAGGCACGCCTACAAGCCAGCTGAGATGGGCTTTGCCTAAGAGTCAGGGAAGTGGCGAGCGGAACAAGGAATGTGCTGCACAGGTTCCCTCGCAGGCAGATTCCCTCCTGGGGCTCTTACTTCTCTTGCCTTAGTGCCCTGCTTTGTTTGGAGGCTCTTTGCGGACAGCAGCACACACAGCGGGAAGGTGCGCGCTGGCCAGCTCCAAGTCTCGGCACATAGAAGCGCAAGCCAGGCACCTGCTCGCGGTTTGTCCCGGGCATGGGAAGCAGCATGCTGCGTGCCCAGAAGACATCTCGCACTGTCCTGCCTGCCACGGGGCTGCTTCTGAGCACGGAGGCACGCCTACAAGCCAGCTGAGATGGGCTTTGCCTAAGAGTCAGGGAAGTGGCGAGTGGAACAAGGGATGTGCTGCACAGCTTCCCTCGCAGGCAGATTCCCTCCTGGGGCTCTTAGTTCTCTTGCCTTAGTGCCCTGCTTTGTTTGGAGGCTGTTTGCGGACAGCAGCACACACAGCGGGAAGGTGCGCGCTGGCCAGCTCCAAGTCTCGGCACATGGAAGCGCAAGCCAGGCACTTGCTCGCAATTTGTCCCAGGCATGGGAAGCAGCATGCTGTATGCCCAGAGTACTTCTCGCACTGTCCTGCCTGCCACGGGGCTGCTTCTGAGCACGGAGGCACACCTACAAGCCAGCTGAGATGGGCTTTGCCTAAGAGTCAGGGAAGTGGCGAGCGGAACAAGGGATGTGCTGCACAGGTTCCCTCGCAGGCAGATTCCCTCCTGGGGCTCTTAGTTCTCTTGCCTTAGTGCCCTGCTTTGTTTGGAGGCTGTTTGCGGACAGCAGCACACACAGCGGGAAGGTGCGCGCTGGCCAGCTCCAAGTCTCGGCAGATTGAAGCGAAAGCGAGGCACCTGCTCGCAGTTTGTCCCAGGCATGGGAAGCAGCATGCTGCGTGCCCAGAGTACTTCTCGCACTGTCCTGCCTGCCACGGGGCTGCTTCTGAGCACAGAGGCATGCCTACAAGCCAGCTGAGATGGGCTTTGCCTAAGAGTCAGGGAAGTGGCGAGCGGAACAAGGGATGTGCTGCACAGGTTCCCTCGCAGGCAGATTCCCTCCTGGGGCTCTTACTTCTCTTGCCTTAGTGCCCTGCTTTGTTTGGAGGCTCTTTGCGGACAGCAGCACACACAGCGGGAAGGTGCGCGCTGGCCAGCTCCAAGTCTCGGCACATAGAAGCGCAAGCCAGGCACCTGCTCGCGGTTTGTCCCGGGCATGGGAAGCAGCATGCTGCGTGCCCAGAAGACATCTCGCACTGTCCTGCCTGCCACGGGGCTGCTTCTGAGCACGGAGGCACGCCTACAAGCCAGCTGAGATGGGCTTTGCCTAAGAGTCAGGGAAGTGGCGAGTGGAACAAGGGATGTGCTGCACAGCTTCCCTCGCAGGCAGATTCCCTCCTGGGGCTCTTAGTTCTCTTGCCTTAGTGCCCTGCTTTGTTTGGAGGCTGTTTGCGGACAGCAGCACACACAGCGGGAAGGTGCGCGCTGGCCAGCTCCAAGTCTCGGCACATGGAAGCGCAAGCCAGGCACTTGCTCGCAATTTGTCCCAGGCATGGGAAGCAGCATGCTGTATGCCCAGAGTACTTCTCGCACTGTCCTGCCTGCCACGGGGCTGCTTCTGAGCACGGAGGCACACCTACAAGCCAGCTGAGATGGGCTTTGCCTAAGAGTCAGGGAAGTGGCGAGCGGAACAAGGGATGTGCTGCACAGGTTCCCTCGCAGGCAGATTCCCTCCTGGGGCTCTTAGTTCTCTTGCCTTAGTGCCCTGCTTTGTTTGGAGGCTGTTTGCGGACAGCAGCACACACAGCGGGAAGGTGCGCGCTGGCCAGCTCCAAGTCTCGGCAGATTGAAGCGAAAGCGAGGCACCTGCTCGCAGTTTGTCCCAGGCATGGGAAGCAGCATGCTGCGTGCCCAGAGTACTTCTCGCACTGTCCTGCCTGCCACGGGGCTGCTTCTGAGCACAGAGGCACGCCTACAAGCCAGCTGAGATGGGCTTTGCCTAAGAGTCAGGGAAGTGGCGAGCGGAACAAGGGATGTGCTGCACAGGTTCCCTCGCAGGCAGATTCCCTCCTGGGGCGCTGACTTCTCTTGCCTTAGTGCCCTGCTTTGTTAGGAGGCCGTTTGCGGACAGCAGCACACACAGCGGGAAGGTGCGCGCTGGCCAGCTCCAAGTCTCGGCACATAGAAGCGCAAGCCAGGCACCTGCTCGCGGTTTGTCCCGGGCATGGGAAGCAGCATGCTGCATGCCCAGAAGACATCTCGCACTGTCCTGCCTGCCACGGGGCTGCTTCTGAGCACAGAGGCACGCCTACAAGCCAGCTGAGATGGGCTTTGCCTAAGAGTCAGGGAAGTGGCGAGCGGAACAAGGAATGTGCTGCACAGCTTCCCTCGCAGGCAGATTCCCTCCTGGGGCTCTTACTTCTCTTGCCTTAGTGCCCTGCTTTGTTTGGAGGCTCTTTGCGGACAGCAGCACACACAGCAGGAAGGTGCGCGCTGGCCAGCTCCAAGTCTCGGCACATAGAAGCGCAAGCGAGGCACTTGCTCGCAGTTTGTCGCGGGAATGGGAAGCAGCATGCTGCATGCCCAGAGTACTTCTCGCACTGTCCTGCCTGCCACGGGGCTGCTTCTGAGCACGGAGGCACACCTACAAGCCAGCTGAGATGGGCTTTGCCTAAGAGTCAGGGAAGTGTCGAGTGGAACAAGGGATGTGCTGCACAGCTTCCCTCGCAGGCAGATTCCCTCCTGGGGCGCTTACTTCTCTTGCCTTAGTGCCCTGCTTTGTTTGGAGGCTGTTTGCGGACAGCAGCACACACAGCGGGAAGGTGCACGCTGGCCAGCTCCAAGTCTCGGCACATAGAAGCGCAAGCCAGGCACCTGCTCGCAATTTGTCCTGGGCATGGGAAGCAGCATGCTGCGTGCCCAGAAGACATCTCGCACTGTCCTGCCTGCCACGGGGCTGCTTCTGAGCACGGAGGCACGCCTACAAGCCAGCTGAGATGGGCTTTGCCTAAGAGTCAGGGAAGTGTCGAGCGGAACAAGGGATGTGCTGCACAGCTTCCCACCCAGGCAGATTCCTTCCTGGGGCACTTACTTCTCTTGCCTTAGTGCCCTGCTTTGTTTGGAGGCTGTTTGCGGACAGCAGCACACACAGCAGGAAGGTGCGCGCTGGCCAGCTCCAAGTCTCGGCACATAGAAGCGCAAGCGAGGCACCTGCTTGCAGTTTGTCCCGGGCATGGGAAGCAGCATGCTGCATGCCCAGAGTACTTCTCGCACTGTCCTGCCTGCCACGGGGCTGCTTCTGAGCACACAGGCACACCTACAAGCAAGCTGAGATGGGCTTTGCCTAAGAGTGAGGGAAGTGTCGAGCGGAACAAGGGATGTGCTGCACAGCTTCCCTCGCAGGCAGATTCCCTCCTGGGACGCTTAGTTCTCCTGCCTTAGTGCCCTGCTTTGTTTGGAGGCTGTTTGCAGACAGCAGCACACACAGCAGGAAGGTGCGCGCTGGCCAGCTCCAAGTCTCGGCACATAGAAGCGCAAGCCAGGCACCTGCTCGCAGTTTGTTGCGGGCATGGGAAGCAGCATGCTGCATGCCCAGAAGACATCTCGCACTGTCCTGCCTGCCACGGGGCTGCTTCTGAGCACAGAGGCACGCCTACAAGCCAGCTGAGATGGGCTTTGCCTAAGAGTCAGGGAAGTGGCGAGCGGAACAAGGGATGTGCTGCACAGGTTCCCTCGCAGGCAGATTCCCTCCTGGGGCTCTTAGTTCTCTTGCCTTAGTGCCCTGCTTTGTTTGGAGGCTGTTTGCGGACAGCAGCACACACAGCGGGAAGGTGCGCGCTGGCCAGCTCCAAGTCTCCGCACATAGAAGCGCAAGCCAGGCACCTGCTCGCAGTTTGTCCCGGGCATGGGAAGCAGCATGCTGCGTGCCCAGAAGACATCTCGCACTGTCCTTCCTTCCTCGGGGCTGCTTCTGAGCACGGAGGCACGCCTACAAGCCAGCTGAGATGGGCTTTGCCTAAGAGTCAGGGAAGTGTCGAGTGGAACAAGGCATGTGCTTCACAGCTTCCCTCGCAGGCAGATTCCCTCCTGGGACGCTTAGTTCTCCTGCCTTAGTGCCCTGCTTTGTTTGGAGGCTGTTTGCGGACAGCAGCACACACAGCAGGAAGGTGCGCGCTGGCCAGCTCCAAGTCTCGGCACATAGAAGCGCAAGCGAGGCACCTGCTCGCAGTTTGTTGCGGGCATGGGAAGCAGCATGCTGCATGCCCAGAAGACATCTCGCACTGTCCTGCCTGCCACGGGGCTACTTCTGAGCACAGAGGCACGCCTACAAGCCAGCTGAGATGGGCTTTGCCTAAGAGTCAGGGAAGTGGCGAGCGGAACAAGGGATGTGCTGCACAGGTTCCCTCGCAGGCAGATTCCCTCCTGGGGCGCTTACTTCTCTTGCCTTAGTGCCCTGCTTTGTTTGGAGGCTCTTTGCGAACAGCAGCACACACAGCGGGAAGGTGCGCGCTGGCCAGCTCCAAGTCTCGGCACATAGAAGCGCAAGCCAGGCACCTGCTCGCGGTTTGTCCCGGGCATGGGAAGCAGCATGCTGCGTGCCCAGAAGACATCTCGCACTGTCCTGCCTGCCACGGGGCTGCTTCTGAGCACGCAGGCACGCCTACAAGCCAGCTGAGATGGGCTTTGCCTAAGAGTCAGGGAAGTGGCGAGCGGAACAAGGGATGTGCTGCACAGCTTCCCTCGCAGGCAGATTCCCTCCTGGGGCGCTTACTTCTCCTGCCTTAGTGCCCTGCTTTGTTTGGAGGCTGTTTGCGGACAGCAGCACACACAGCGGGAAGGTGCGTGCTGGCCAGCTCCAAGTCTCGGCACATAGAAGCGCAAGCCAGGCACTTGCTCGCAGTTTGTCCCGGGCATGGGAAGCAGCATGCTGCATGCCCAGAGTACTTCTCGCACTGTCCTGCCTGCCACGGGGCTGCTTCTGAGCACGGAGGCACACCTACAAGCAAGCTGAGATGGTCTTTGCCTAAGAGTTAGGGGAGTGGCGAGCGGAACAAGGGATGTGCTGCACAGCTTCCCTCGTAGGCAGATTCCCTCCTGGGACGCTTAGTTCTCCTGCCTTATTGCCCTGCTTTGTTTGGAGGCTGTTTGCGGACAGCAGCACACACAGCAGGAAGGTGCGCGCTGGCCAGCTCCAAGTCTCGGCACATAGAAGCGCAAGCAAGGCACCTGCTCGCGGTTTGTCCCAGGCATGGGAAGCAGCATGCTGCGTGCCCAGAAGACATCTCGCACTGTCCTGCCTGCCACGGGGCTGCTTCTGAGCACGGAGGCACGCCTACAAGCCAGCTGAGATGGGCTTTGCCTAAGAGTCAGGGAAGTGGCGAGTGGAACAAGGGATGTGCTGCACAGCTTCCCTCGCAGGCAGATTCCCTCCTGGGGCGCTTACTTCTCTTGCCTTAGTGCCCTGCTTTGTTTGGAGGCTGTTTGCGGACAGCAGCACACACAGCGGGAAGGTGCGCGCTGGCCAGCTCCAAGTCTCGGCAGATTGAAGCGCAAGCCAGGCACCTGCTCGCAGTTTGTCCCGGGCATGGGAAGCAGCATGCTGCGTGCCCAGAGTACTTCTCGCACTGTCCTGCCTGCCACGGGGCTGCTTCTGAGCACGCAGGCACGCCTACAAGCCAGCTGAGATGGGCTTTGCCTAAGAGTCAGGGAAGTGGCGAGCGGAACAAGGGATGTGCTGCACAGCTTCCCTCACAGGCAGATTCCCTCCTGGGGCGCTGACTTCTCTTGCCTTAGTGCCCTGCTTTGTTTGGAGGCCGTTTGCGGACAGCAGCACACACAGCGGGAAGGTGCGCGCTGGCCAGCTCCAAGTCTCGGCAGATTGAAGCGCAAGCCAGGCACCTGCTCGCAGTTTGTCGCGGACATGGGAAGCAGCATGCTGCGTGCCCAGAAGACATCTCGCACTGTCCTGCCTGCCACGGGGCTGCTTCTGAGCACGGAGGCACGCCTACAAGCCAGCTGAGATGGGCTTTGCCTAAGAGTCAGGGAAGTGGCGAGCGGAACAAGGGATGTGCTGCACAGGTTCCCTCGCAGGCAGATTCCCTCCTGGGGCGCTTACTTCTCCTGCCTTAGTGCCCTGCTTTGTTTGGAGGCTGTTTGCGGACAGCAGCACACACAGCGGGAAGGTGCGCGCTCGCCAGCTCCAAGTCTCGGCAGATTGAAGCGCAAGCCAGGCACCTGCTCGCAGTTTGTCCCGGGCATGGGAAGCAGCATGCTGCGTGCCCAGAGTACTTCTCGCACTGTCCTGCCTGCCACGGGGCTGCTTCTGAGCACGGAGGCACGCCTACAAGCCAGCTGAGATGGGCTTTGCCTAAGAGTCAGGGAAGTGGCGAGCGGAACAAGGGATGTGCTGCACAGCTTCCCTCGCAGGCAGATTCCCTCCTGGGGCGCTTACTTCTCCTGCCTTAGTGCCCTGCTTTGTTTGGAGGCTGTTTGCGGACAGCAGCACACACAGCGGGAAGGTGCGCGCTGGCCAGCTCCAAGTCTCGGCAGATTGAAGCGAAAGCGAGGCACCTGCTCGCGGTTTGTCCCGGGCATGGGAAGCAGCATGCTGCGTGCCCAGAAGACATCTCGCACTGTCCTGCCTGCCACGGGGCTGCTTCTGAGCCTTGAGGCACACCTACAAGCCAGCTGAGATGGGCTTTGCCTAAGAGTCAGGGAAGCGGCGAGCGGAACAAGGGATGTGCTGCACAGCTTCCCTCGCAGGCAGATTCCCTCCTGGGGCGCTTACTTCTCTTGCCTTAGTGCCCTGCTTTGTTTGGAGGCTGTTTGCGGACAGCAGCACACACAGCGGGAAGGTGCGCGCTGGCCAGCTCCAAGTCTCGGCACATGGAAGCGCAAGCCAGGCACTTGCTCGCAATTTGTCCCAGGCATGGGAAGCAGCATGCTGTATGCCCAGAGTACTTCTCGCACTGTCCTGCCTGCCACGGGGCTGCTTCTGAGCACGGAGGCACACCTACAAGCCAGCTGAGATGGGCTTTGCCTAAGAGTCAGGGAAGTGGCGAGCGGAACAAGGGATGTGCTGCACAGGTTCCCTCGCAGGCAGATTCCCTCCTGGGGCTCTTAGTTCTCTTGCCTTAGTGCCCTGCTTTGTTTGGAGGCTGTTTGCGGACAGCAGCACACACAGCGGGAAGGTGCGCGCTGGCCAGCTCCAAGTCTCGGCAGATTGAAGCGAAAGCGAGGCACCTGCTCGCAGTTTGTCCCAGGCATGGGAAGCAGCATGCTGCGTGCCCAGAGTACTTCTCGCACTGTCCTGCCTGCCACGGGGCTGCTTCTGAGCACGCAGGCACGCCTACAAGCCAGCTGAGATGGGCTTTGCCTAAGAGTCAGGGAAGTGGCGAGCGGAACAAGGGATGTGCTGCACAGCTTCCCTCACAGGCAGATTCCCTCCTGGGGCGCTGACTTCTCTTGCCTTAGTGCCCTGCTTTGTTTGGAGGCCGTTTGCGGACAGCAGCACACACAGCGGGAAGGTGCGCGCTGGCCAGCTCCAAGTCTCGGCAGATTGAAGCGCAAGCCAGGCACCTGCTCGCAGTTTGTCGCGGACATGGGAAGCAGCATGCTGCGTGCCCAGAAGACATCTCGCACTGTCCTGCCTGCCACGGGGCTGCTTCTGAGCACGGAGGCACGCCTACAAGCCAGCTGAGATGGGCTTTGCCTAAGAGTCAGGGAAGTGGCGAGCGGAACAAGGGATGTGCTGCACAGGTTCCCTCGCAGGCAGATTCCCTCCTGGGGCGCTTACTTCTCCTGCCTTAGTGCCCTGCTTTGTTTGGAGGCTGTTTGCGGACAGCAGCACACACAGCGGGAAGGTGCGCGCTCGCCAGCTCCAAGTCTCGGCAGATTGAAGCGCAAGCCAGGCACCTGCTCGCAGTTTGTCCCGGGCATGGGAAGCAGCATGCTGCGTGCCCAGAGTACTTCTCGCACTGTCCTGCCTGCCACGGGGCTGCTTCTGAGCACGGAGGCACGCCTACAAGCCAGCTGAGATGGGCTTTGCCTAAGAGTCAGGGAAGTGGCGAGCGGAACAAGGGATGTGCTGCACAGCTTCCCTCGCAGGCAGATTCCCTCCTGGGGCGCTTACTTCTCCTGCCTTAGTGCCCTGCTTTGTTTGGAGGCTGTTTGCGGACAGCAGCACACACAGCGGGAAGGTGCGCGCTGGCCAGCTCCAAGTCTCGGCAGATTGAAGCGAAAGCGAGGCACCTGCTCGCGGTTTGTCCCGGGCATGGGAAGCAGCATGCTGCGTGCCCAGAAGACATCTCGCACTGTCCTGCCTGCCACGGGGCTGCTTCTGAGCCTTGAGGCACACCTACAAGCCAGCTGAGATGGGCTTTGCCTAAGAGTCAGGGAAGCGGCGAGCGGAACAAGGGATGTGCTGCACAGCTTCCCTCGCAGGCAGATTCCCTCCTGGGGCGCTTACTTCTCTTGCCTTAGTGCCCTGCTTTGTTTGGAGGCTGTTTGCGGACAGCAGCACACACAGCGGGAAGGTGCGCGCTGGCCAGCTCCAAGTCTCGGCACATGGAAGCGCAAGCCAGGCACTTGCTCGCAATTTGTCCCAGGCATGGGAAGCAGCATGCTGTATGCCCAGAGTACTTCTCGCACTGTCCTGCCTGCCACGGGGCTGCTTCTGAGCACGGAGGCACACCTACAAGCCAGCTGAGATGGGCTTTGCCTAAGAGTCAGGGAAGTGGCGAGCGGAACAAGGGATGTGCTGCACAGGTTCCCTCGCAGGCAGATTCCCTCCTGGGGCTCTTAGTTCTCTTGCCTTAGTGCCCTGCTTTGTTTGGAGGCTGTTTGCGGACAGCAGCACACACAGCGGGAAGGTGCGCGCTGGCCAGCTCCAAGTCTCGGCAGATTGAAGCGAAAGCGAGGCACCTGCTCGCAGTTTGTCCCAGGCATGGGAAGCAGCATGCTGCGTGCCCAGAGTACTTCTCGCACTGTCCTGCCTGCCACGGGGCTGCTTCTGAGCACGGAGGCACGCCTACAAGCCAGCTGAGATGGGCTTTGCCTAAGAGTCAGGGAAGTGGCGAGCGGAACAAGGGATGTGCTGCACAGCTTCCCTCGCAGGCAGATTCCCTCCTGGGGCGCTGACTTCTCTTGCCTTAGTGCCCTGCTTTGTTAGGAGGCCGTTTGCGGACAGCAGCACACACAGCGGGAAGGTGCGCGCTGGCCAGCTCCAAGTCTCGGCACATAGAAGCGCAAGCCAGGCACCTGCTCGCGGTTTGTCCCGGGCATGGGAAGCAGCATGCTGCATGCCCAGAAGACATCTCGCACTGTCCTGCCTGCCACGGGGCTGCTTCTGAGCACAGAGGCACGCCTACAAGCCAGCTGAGATGGGCTTTGCCTAAGAGTCAGGGAAGTGGCGAGCGGAACAAGGAATGTGCTGCACAGCTTCCCTCGCAGGCAGATTCCCTCCTGGGGCTCTTACTTCTCTTGCCTTAGTGCCCTGCTTTGTTTGGAGGCTCTTTGCGGACAGCAGCACACACAGCAGGAAGGTGCGCGCTGGCCAGCTCCAAGTCTCGGCACATAGAAGCGCAAGCCAGGCACCTGCTCGCGGTTTGTCCCGGGCATGGGAAGCAGCATGCTGCGTGCCCAGAAGACATCTCGCACTGTCCTGCCTGCCACGGGGCTGCTTCTGAGCACGGAGGCACGCCTACAAGCAAGCTGAGATGGGCTTTGCCTAAGAGTCAGGGAAGTGGCGAGCGGAACAAGGGATGTGCTGCACAGCTTCCCTCGCAGGCAGATTCCCTCCTGGGGCTCTTAGTTCTCTTGCCTTAGTGCCCTGCTTTGTTTGGAGGCTGTTTGCGGACAGCAGCACACACAGCGGGAAGGTGCGCGCTGGCCAGCTCCAAGTCTCGGCACATAGAAGCGCAAGCCAGGCACTTGCTCGCAGTTTGTCGCGGGCATGGGAAGCAGCATGCTGCATGCCCAGAGTACTTCTCGCACTGTCCTGCCTGCCACGGGGCTGCTTCTGAGCACGGAGGCACACCTACAAGCCAGCTGAGATGGGCTTTGCCTAAGAGTCAGGGAAGTGGCGAGTGGAACAAGGGATGTGCTGCACAGCTTCCCTCGCAGGCAGATTCCCTCCTGGGGCGCTTACTTCTCTTGCCTTAGTGCCCTGCTTTGTTTGGAGGCCGTTTGCAGACAGCAGCACACACAGCGGGAAGGTGCGCGCTGGCCAGCTCCAAGTCTCGGCAGATTGAAGCGCAAGCCAGGCACCTGCTCGCGGTTTGTCTCGGGCATGGGAAGCAGCATGCTGCGTGCCCAGAAGACATCCTGCACTGTCCTGCCTGCCACGGGGCTGCTTCTGAGCACGGAGGCATACCTACAAGCAAGCTGAGATAGTCTTTGCCTAAGAGTCAGGGAAGTGGCGAGCGGAACAAGGGATGTACTGCACAGCTTCCCTCGCAGGCAGATTCCCTCCTGGGGCTCTTAGTTCTCTTGCCTTAGTGCCCTGCTTTGTTTGGAGGCTCTTTGCGGACAGCAGCACACACAGCAGGAAGGTGCGCGCTGGCCAGCTCCAAGTCTCGGCACATAGAAGCGCAAGCCAGGCACCTGCTCGCGGTTTGTCCCGGGCATGGGAAGCAGCATGCTGCGTGCCCAGAAGACATCTCGCACTGTCCTGCCTGCCACGGGGCTGCTTCTGAGCACGCAGGCACGCCTACAAGCCAGCTGAGATGGGCTTTGCCTAAGAGTCAGGGAAGTGGCGAGCGGAACAAGGGATGTGCTGCACAGCTTCCCTCGCAGGCAGATTCCCTCCTGGGGCGCTTACTTCTCCTGCCTTAGTGCCCTGCTTTGTTTGGAGGCTGTTTGCGGACAGCAGCACACACAGCGGGAAGGTGCGTGCTGGCCAGCTCCAAGTCTCGGCACATAGAAGCGCAAGCCAGGCACCTGCTCGAGGTTTGTCCCGGGCATGGGAAGCAGCATGCTGCATGCCCCGAGTACTTCTCGCACTGTCCTGCCTGCCACGGGGCTGCTTCTGAGCACGGAGGCACACCTACAAGCAAGCTGAGATGGGCTTTGCCTAAGAGTTAGGGGAGTGGTGAGCGGAACAAGGGATGTGCTGCACAGCTTCCCACCCAGGCAGATTCCCTCCTGGGACGCTTAGTTCTCCTGCCTTATTGCCCTGCTTTGTTTGGAGGCTGTTTGCGGACAGCAGCACACACAGCGGGAAGGTGCGCGCTGGCCAGCTCCAAGTCTCGGCAGATTGAAGCGCAAGCAAGGCACCTGCTCGCGGTTTGTCCCGGGCATGGGAAGCAGCATGCTGCGTGCCCAGAAGACATCTCGCACTGTCCTGCCTGCCACGGGGCTGCTTCTGAGCACGGAGGCACGCCTACAAGCCAGCTGAGATGGGCTTTGCCTAAGAGTCAGGGAAGTGGCGAGTGGAACAAGGGATGTGCTGCACAGCTTCCCTCGCAGGCAGATTCCCTCCTGGGGCGCTTACTTCTCTTGCCTTAGTGCCCTGCTTTGTTTGGAGGCTGTTTGCGGACAGCAGCACACACAGCGGGAAGGTGCGCGCTGGCCAGCTCCAAGTCTCGGCACATAGAAGCGCAAGCCAGGCACCTGCTTGCAGTTTGTCCCGGGCATGGGAAGCAGCATGCTGCATGCCCAGAGTACTTCTCGCACTGTCCTGCCTGCCACGGGGCTGCTTCTGAGCACGCAGGCACACCTACAAGCCAGCTGAGATGGGCTTTGCCTAAGAGTCAGGGAAGTGTCGAGCGGAACAAGGGATGTGCTGCACAGCTTCCCTCGTAGGCAGATTCCCTCCTGGGGCGCTTAATTCTCCTGCCTTAGTGCCCTGCTTTATTTGGAGGCCGTTTGCGGACAGCAGCACACACAGCGGGAAGGTGCGCGCTGGCCAGCTCCAAGTCTCGGCAGATTGAAGCGCAAGCGAGGCACCTGCTCGCGGTTTGTCCCAGGCATGGGAAGCAGCATGCTGCGTGCCCAGAAGACATCTCGCACTGTCCTGCCTGCCACGGGGCTGCTTCTGAGCACAGAGGCACGCTTACAAGCCAGCTTAGATGGGCTTTGCCTAAGAGTCAGGGAAGTGGCGAGCGGAACAAGGGATGTGCTGCACAGCTTCCCTCGCAGGCAGATTCCCTCCTGGGGCGCTTACTTCTCTTGCCTTAGTGCCCTGCTTTGTTTGGAGGCTGTTTGCGGACAGCAGCACACACAGCGGGAAGGTGCGCGCTGGCCAGCTCCAAGTCTCGGCACATAGAAGCGCAAGCCAGGCACCTGCTCGCAATTTGTCCTGGGCATGGGAAGCAGCATGCTGCGTGCCCAGAAGACATCTCGCACTGTCCTGCCTGCCACGGGGCTGCTTCTGAGCACGGAGGCACGCCTACAAGCCAGCTGAGATGGGCTTTGCCTAAGAGTGAGGGAAGTGGTGAGCGTAACAAGGGATGTGCTGCACAGCTTCCCTCGCAGGCAGATTCCCTCCTGGGGCGCTTACTTCTCTTGCCTTAGTGCCCTGCTTTGTTTGGAGGCCGTTTGCGGACAGCAGCACACACAGCAGGAAGGTGCGCGCTGGCCAGCTCCAAGTCTCGGCACATAGAAGCGCAAGCCAGGCACCTGCTTGCAGTTTGTCCCGGGCATGGGAAGCAGCATGCTGCATGCCCAGAGTACTTCTCGCACTGTCCTGCCTGCCACGGGGCTGCTTCTGAGCACGGAGGCACGCCTACAAGCCAGCTGAGATGGGCTTTGCCTAAGAGTGAGGGAAGTGTCGAGCGGAACAAGGGATGTGCTGCACAGCTTCCCTCGCAGGCAGATTCTCTCCTGGGGCGCTTACTTCTCCTGCCTTAGTGCCCTGCTTTGTTTGGAGGCCGTTTGCGGACAGCAGCACACACAGCGGGAAGGTGCGCGCTGGCCAGCTCCAAGTCTCGGCACATAGAAGCGCAAGCGAGGCACCTGCTCGCAGTTTGTTGCGGGCATGGGAAGCAGCATGCTGCATGCCCAGAAGACATCTCGCACTGTCCTGCCTGCCACGGGGCTACTTCTGAGCACAGAGGCACGCCTACAAGCCAGCTGAGATGGGCTTTGCCTAAGAGTCAGGGAAGTGGCGAGCGGAACAAGGGATGTGCTGCACAGGTTCCCTCGCAGGCAGATTCCCTCCTGGGGCGCTTACTTCTCTTGCCTTAGTGCCCTGCTTTGTTGGAGGCTCTTTGCGGACAGCAGCACACACAGCAGGAAGGTGCGCGCTGGCCAGCTCCAAGTCTCGGCACATAGAAGCGCAAGCCAGGCACCTGCTCGCGGTTTGTCCCGGGCATGGGAAGCAGCATGCTGCGTGCCCAGAAGACATCTCGCACTGTCCTGCCTGCCACGGGGCTGCTTCTGAGCACGGAGGCACACCTACAAGCCAGCTGAGATGGGCTTTGCCTAAGAGTCAGGGAAGTGGCGAGTGGAACAAGGGATGTGCTGCACAGCTTCCCTCGCAGGCAGATTCCCTCCTGGGGCGCTTACTTCTCTTGCCTTAGTGCCCTGCTTTGTTTGGAGGCTGTTTGCGGACAGCAGCACACACAGCGGGAAGGTGCGCGCTGGCCAGCTCCAAGTCTCGGCACATAGAAGCGCAAGCGAGGCACCTGCTTGCAGTTTGTCCCGGGCATGGGAAGCAGCATGCTGCATGCCCAGAGTACTTCTCGCACTGTCCTGCCTGCCACGGGGCTGCTTCTGAGCACGCAGGCACACCTACAAGCCAGCTGAGATGGGCTTTGCCTAAGAGTCAGGGAAGTGTCGAGCGGAACAAGGGATGTGCTGCACAGCTTCCCTCGTAGGCAGATTCCCTCCTGGGGCGCTTACTTCTCCTGCCTTAGTGCCCTGCTTTGTTTGGAGGCCGTTTGCGGACAGCAGCACACACAGCGGGAAGGTGCGCGCTGGCCAGCTCCAAGTCTCGGCAGATTGAAGCGCAAGCCAGGCACCTGCTCGCGGTTTGTCCCGGGCATGGGAAGCAGCATGCTGCGTGCCCAGATTACTTCTCGCACTGTCCTGCCTGCCACGGGGCTGCTTCTGAGCACGGAGGCACGCATACAAGCAAGCTGAGATGGTCTTTGCCTAAGAGTGCGGGAAGTGGCGAGCGGAACAAGGGATGTGCTGCACAGCTTCCCACCCAGGCAGATTCCCTCCTGGGACGCTTAGTTCTCCTGCCTTAGTGCCCTGCTTTGTTTGGAGGCTGTTTGCGGACAGCAGCACACACAGCAGGAAGGTGCGCGCTGGCCAGCTCCAAGTCTCGGCAGATTGAAGCGCAAGCGAGGCACCTGCTCGCGGTTTGTCCCAGGCATGGGAAGCAGCATGCTGCGTGCCCAGAAGACATCTCGCACTGTCCTGCCTGCCACGGGGCTGCTTCTGAGCACAGAGGCACGCTTACAAGCCAGCTTAGATGGGCTTTGCCTAAGAGTCAGGGAAGTGGCGAGCGGAACAAGGGATGTGCTGCACAGCTTCCCTCGCAGGCAGATTCCCTCCTGGGGCGCTTACTTCTCTTGCCTTAGTGCCCTGCTTTGTTTGGAGGCTGTTTGCGGACAGCAGCACACACAGCAGGAAGGTGCGCGCTGGCCAGCTCCAAGTCTCGGCACATAGAAGCGCAAGCCAGGCACCTGCTCGCAATTTGTCCTGGGCATGGGAAGCAGCATGCTGCGTGCCCAGAAGACATCTCGCACTGTCCTGCCTGCCACGGGGCTGCTTCTGAGCACGGAGGCACGCCTACAAGCCAGCTGAGATGGGCTTTGCCTAAGAGTGAGGGAAGTGGCGAGCGTAACAAGGGATGTGCTGCACAGCTTCCCTCGCAGGCAGATTCCCTCCTGGGGCGCTTACTTCTCTTGCCTTAGTGCCCTGCTTTGTTTGGAGGCTGTTTGCGGACAGCAGCACACACAGCAGGAAGGTGCGCGCTGGCCAGCTCCAAGTCTCGGCACATAGAAGCGCAAGCGAGGCACCTGCTTGCAGTTTGTCCCGGGCATGGGAAGCAGCATGCTGCATGCCCAGAGTACTTCTCGCACTGTCCTGCCTGCCACGGGGCTGCTTCTGAGCACGGAGGCACGCCTACAAGCCAGCTGAGATGGGCTTTGCCTAAGAGTGAGGGAAGTGTCGAGCGGAACAAGGGATGTGCTGCACAGCTTCCCTCGCAGGCAGATTCCCTCCTGGGGCGCTTACTTCTCCTGCCTTAGTGCCCTGCTTTGTTTGGAGGCCGTTTGCGGACAGCAGCACACACAGCGGGAAGGTGCGCGCTGGCCAGCTCCAAGTCTCGGCAGATTGAAGCGCAAGCCAGGCACCTGCTCGCGGTTTGTCCCGGGCATGGGAAGCAGCATGCTGCGTGCCCAGAAGACATCCTGCACTGTCCTGCCTGCCACGGGGCTGCTTCTGAGCACGGAGGCACGCCTACAAGCCAGCTGAGATGGGCTTTGCCTAAGAGTCAGGGAAGTGTCGAGTGGAACAAGGCATGTGCTGCACAGCTTCCCTCGCAGGCAGATTCCCTCCTGGGGCGCTTACTTCTCCTGCCTTAGTGCCCTGCTTTGTTTGGAGGCTGTTTGCAGACAGCAGCACACACAGCGGGAAGGTGCGCGCTGGCCAGCTCCAAGTCTCGGCACATAGAAGCGCAAGCCAGGCACCTGCTCGCAGTTTGTTGCGGGCATGGGAAGCAGCATGCTGCGTGCCCAGAAGACATCTCGCACTGTCCTGCCTGCCACGGGGCTGCTTCTGAGCACGGAGGCACGCCTACAAGCCAGCTGAGATGGGCTTTGCCTAAGAGTCAGGGAAGTGGCGAGCGGAACAAGGGATGTGCTGCACAGGTTCCCTCGCAGGCAGATTCCCTCCTGGGGTGCTTACTTCTCTTGCCTTAGTGCCCTGCTTTGTTTGGAGGCTCTTTGCGGACAGCAGCACACACAGCGGGAAGGTGCGCGCTGGCCAGCTCCAAGTCTCGGCACATAGAAGCGCAAGCGAGGCACCTGCTTGCAGTTTGTCCCGGGCATGGGAAGCAGCATGCTGCATGCCCCGAGTACTTCTCGCACTGTCCTGCCTGCCACGGGGCTGCTTCTGAGTACGGAGGCACGCATACAAGCAAGCTGAGATGGTCTTTGCCTAAGAGTGCGGGAAGTGGCGAGCGGAACAAGGGATGTGCTGCACAGCTTCCCTCGCAGGCAGATTCCCTCCTGGGACGCTTAGTTCTCCTGCCTTAGTGCCCTGCTTTGTTTGGAGGCTGTTTGCGGACAGCAGCACACACAGCAGGAAGGTGCGCGCTGGCCAGCTCCAAGTCTCGGCAGATTGAAGCGCAAGCCAGGCACCTGCTCGCAGTTTGTCCCGGGCATGGGAAGCAGCATGCTGCGTGCCCAGAAGACATCTCGCACTGTCCTGCCTGCC
>NW_026907619.1:0-84020 GCF_028389875.1 Rhea pennata | reverse complement strand
AAAGCAGGGCACTAAGGCAGGAGAAGTAAGCGCCCCAGGAGGGAATCTGCCTGCGAGGGAAGCTGTGCAGCACATCCCTTGTTCCGCTCGCCACTTCCCTGACTCTTAGGCAAAGCCCATCTCAGCTGGCTTGTAGGCGTGCCTCCGTGCTCAGAAGCAGCCCCGTGGCAGGCAGGACAGTGCGGGATGTCTTCTGGGCACGCAGCATGCTGCTTCCCATGCCCGGGACAAACCGCGAGCAGGTGCCTGATTGCGCTTCTATGTGCCGAGACTTGGAGCTGGCCAGCGCGCACCTTCCCGCTGTGTGTGCTGCTGTCCGCAAACAGCCTCCAAACAAAGCAGGGCACTAAGGCAAGAGAAGTAAGCGCCCCAGGAGGGAATCTGCCTGCGAGGGAAGCTGTGCAGCACATCCCTTGTTCCGCTCAACACTTCCCTGACTCTTAGGCAAAGCCCATCTCAGCTGGCTTGTAGGCATGCCTCCGTGCTCAGAAGCAGCCCCGTGGCAGGCAGGACAGTGCGGGATGTCTTCTGGGCACGCAGCATGCTGCTTCCCATGCCCGGGACAAACCGCGAGCAGGTGCCTGGCTTGCGCTTCTATGTGTCGAGACTTGGAGCTGGCCAGCGCGCACCTTCCCACTGTGTGTGCTGCTGTCCGCAAACAGCCTCCAAACAAAGCAGGGCACTAAGGCAGGAGAATTAAGCGCCCCAGGAGGGAATCTGCCTGCGAGGGAACCTGTGCAGCACATCCCTTGTTCCGCTCGCCACTTCCCTGACTCTTAGGCAAAGCCCATCTCAGCTGGCTTGTAGGCGTGCCTCCGTGCTCAGAAGCAGCCCCGTGGCAGGCAGGACAGTGCGGGATGTCTTCTGGGCACGCAGCATGCTGCTTCCCATGCCCGGGACAAACTGCGAGCAGGTGCCTGGCTTGCGCTTCTATGTGCCGAGACTTGGAGCTGGCCAGCGCGCACCTTCCCGCTGTGTGTGCTGCTGTCCGCAAACAGCCTCCAAACAAAGCAGGGCACTAAGGCAAGAGAAGTAAGCGCCCCAGGAGGGAATCTGCCTGCGAGGGAAGCTGTGCAGCACATCCCTTGTTCCGCTCGCCACTTCCCTGACTCTTAGGCAAAGCCCATCTCAGCTGGCTTGTAGGCGTGCCTCCGTGCTCAGAAGCAGCCCGTGGCAGGCAACACAGTGCGGGATGTCTTCTGGGCACGCAGCATGCTGCTTCCCACTCCCGGGACAAACTGCGAGCAGGTGCCTCGCTTGCGCTTCTATGTGCCGAGACTTGGAGCTGGCCAGCGCGCACCTTCCCGCTGTGTGTGCTGCTGTCCGCAAACAGCCTCCAAACAAAGCAGGGCACTAAGGCAAGAGAAGTAAGCGCCCCAGGAGGGAATCTGCCTGCGAGGGAAGCTGTGCAGCACATCCCTTGTTCCGCTCAACACTTCCCTGACTCTTAGGCAAAGCCCATCTCAGCTGGCTTGTAGGCATGCCTCCGTGCTCAGAAGCAGCCCCGTGGCAGGCAGGACAGTGCGGGATGTCTTCTGGGCACGCAGCATGCTGCTTCCCATGCCCGGGACAAACCGCGAGCAGGTGCCTGGCTTGCGCTTCTATGTGTCGAGACTTGGAGCTGGCCAGCGCGCACCTTCCCACTGTGTGTGCTGCTGTCCGCAAACAGCCTCCAAACAAAGCAGGGCACTAAGGCAAGAGAAGTAAGCGCCCCAGGAGGGAATCTGCCTGCGAGGGAAGCTGTGCAGCACATCCCTTGTTCCGCTCGCCACTTCCCTGACTCTTAGGCAAAGCCCATCTCAGCTGGCTTGTAGGCGTGCCTCCGTGCTCAGAAGCAGCCCCGTGGCAGGCAGGACAGTGCGGGATGTCTTCTGGGCACACAGCATGCTGCTTCCCATGCCCGGGACAAACTGCGAGCAGGTGCCTGGCTTGCGCTTCTATGTGCCGAGACTTGGAGCTGGCCAGCGCGCACCTTCCCGCTGTGTGTGCTGCTGTCCGCAAACAGCCTCCAAACAAAGCAGGGCACTAAGGCAAGAGAAGTAAGTGCCCCAGGAGGGAATCTGCCTGCGAGGGAACCTGTGCAGCACATGCCTTGTTCCGCTCGCCACTTCCCTGACTCTTAGGCAAAGCCCATCTCAGCTTGCTTGAAGGCGTGCCTCCGTGCTCAGAAGCAGCCCCGTGGCAGGCAGGACAGTGCGAGATGTCTTCTGGGCACGCAGCATGCTGCTTCCCATGCCCGGGACAAACTGCGAGCAGGTGCCTGGCTTGCGCTTCTATGTGCCAAGACTTGGAGCTGGCCAGCGCGCACCTTCCCGCTGTGTGTGCTGCTGTCCGCAAACAGCCTCCAAACAAAGCAGGGCACTAAGGCAAGAGAAGTAAGCGCCCCAGGAGGGAATCTGCCTGCGAGGGAAGCTGTGCAGCACATCCCTTGTTCCGCTCGCCACTTCCCTGACTCTTAGGCAAAGCCCATCTCAGCTGGCTTGTAGGCGTGCCTCCGTGCTCAGAAGCAGCCCCGTGGCAGGCAGGACAGTGTGGGATGTCTTCTGGGCATGCAGCATGCTGCTTCCCATGCCCGGGACAAACCGCGAGCAGGTGCCTGGCTTGCGCTTCTATGTGCCAAGACTTGGAGCTGGCCAGCGCGCACCTTCCCGCTGTGTGTGCTGCTGTCCGCAAACAGCCTCCAAACAAAGCAGGGCACTAAGGCAAGAGATGTGAGCGCACCAGGAGGGAATCTGCCTGCGAGGGAAGCTGTGCAGCACATCCCTTGTTCCGCTCAACACTTCCCTGACTCTTAGGCAAAGCCCATCTCAGCTGGCTTGTAGGCATGCCTCCGTGCTCAGAAGCAGCCCCGTGGCAGGCAGGACAGTGCGGGATGTCTTCTGGGCACGCAGCATGCTGCTTCCCATGCCCGGGACAAACCGCGAGCAGGTGCCTGGCTTGCGCTTCTATGTGTCGAGACTTGGAGCTGGCCAGCGCGCACCTTCCCACTGTGTGTGCTGCTGTCCGCAAACAGCCTCCAAACAAAGCAGGGCACTAAGGCAGGAGAACTAAGCGCCCCAGGAGGGAATCTGCCTGCGAGGGAAGCTGTGCAGCACATCCCTTGTTCCGCTCGCCACTTCCCTGACTCTTAGGCAAAGCCCATCTCAGCTGGCTTGTAGGCGTGCCTCCGTGCTCAGAAGCAGCCCCGTGGCAGGCAGGACAGTGCGGGATGTCTTCTGGGCACGCAGCATGCTGCTTCCCATGCCCGGGACAAACCGCGAGCAGGTGCCTGGCTTGCGCTTCTATGTGCCGAGACTTGGAGCTGGCCAGCGCGCACCTTCCCGCTGTGTGTGCTGCTGTCCGCAAACAGCCTCCAAACAAAGCAGGGCACTAAGGCAAGAGAAGTAAGCGCCCCAGGAGGGAATCTGCCTGCGAGGGAACCTGTGCAGCACATCCCTTGTTCCGCTCAACACTTCCCTGACTCTTAGGCAAAGCCCATCTCAGCTGGCTTGTAGGCGTGCCTCCGTGCTCAGAAGCAGCCCTGTGGCAGGCAGGACAGTGCGGGATGTCTTCTGGGCACGCAGCATGCTGCTTCCCACGCCCGGGACAAACTGCGAGCAGGTGCCTCGCTTGCGCTTCTATGTGCCGAGACTTGGAGCTGGCCAGCGCGCACCTTCCCGCTGTGTGTGCTGCTGTCCGCAAACAGCCTCCAAACAAAGCAGGGCACTAAGGCAAGAGAAGTAAGCGCCCCAGGAGGGAATCTGCCTGCGAGGGAAGCTGTGCAGCACATCCCTTGTTCCGCTCGCCACTTCCCTGACTCTTAGGCAAAGCCCATCTCAGCTGGCTTGTAGGCGTGCCTCCGTGCTCAGAAGCAGCCCCGTGGCAGGCAACACAGTGCGGGATGTCTTCTGGGCACGCAGCATGCTGCTTCCCATGCCCGGGACAAACTGCGAGCAGGTGCCTGGCTTGCGCTTCTATGTGCCGAGACTTGGAGCTGGCCAGCGCGCACCTTCCCGCTGTGTGTGCTGCTGTCCGCAAAGAGCCTCCAAACAAAGCAGGGCACTAAGGCAAGAGAAGTAAGAGCCCCAGGAGGGAATCTGCCTGCGAGGGAAGCTGTGCAGCACATCCCTTGTTCCGCTCAACACTTCCCTGACTCTTAGGCAAAGCCCATCTCAGCTGGCTTGTAGGCGTGCCTCCGTGCTCAGAAGCAGCCCCGTGGCAGGCAGGACAGTGTGAGATGTCTTCTGAGCACGCAGCATGCTGCTTCCCATGCCCGGGACAAACTGCGAGCAGGTGCCTGGCTTGCGCTTCTATGTGCCGAGACTTGGAGCTGGCCAGCGCGCACCTTCCCGCTGTGTGTGCTGCTGTCCGCAAACAGCCTCCAAACAAAGCAGGGCACTAAGGCAGGAGAATTAAGCGCCCCAGGAGGGAATCTGCCTGCGAGGGAACCTGTGTAGCACATCCCTTGTTCCGCTCGCCACTTCCCTGACTCTTAGGCAAAGCCCATCTCAGCTGGCTTGTAGGCGTGCCTCCGTGCTCAGAAGCAGCCCCGTGGCAGGCAGGACAGTGCGGGATGTCTTCTGGGCACGCAGCATGCTGCTTCCCACTCCCGGGACAAACTGCGAGCAGGTGCCTCGCTTGCGCTTCTATGTGCCGAGACTTGGAGCTGGCCAGCGCGCACCTTCCCGCTGTGTGTGCTGCTGTCCGCAAACAGCCTCCAAACAAAGCAGGGCACTAAGGCAAGAGAAGTAAGCGCCCCAGGAGGGAATCTGCCTGCGAGGGAAGCTGTGCAGCACATCCCTTGTTCCGCTCGCCACTTCCCTGACTCTTAGGCAAAGCCCATCTCAGCTGGCTTGTAGGCGTGCCTCCGTGCTCAGAAGCAGCCCCGTGGCAGGCAGGACAGTGCGGGATGTCTTCTGGGCACGCAGCATGCTGCTTCCCATGCCCGGGACAAACCGCGAGCAGGTGCCTGGCTTGCGCTTCTATGTGCCGAGACTTGGAGCTGGCCAGCGCGCACCTTCCCACTGTGTGTGCTGCTGTCCGCAAACAGCCTCCAAACAAAGCAGGGCACTAAGGCAGGAGAAGTAAGCGCCCCAGGAGGGAATCTGCCTGCGAGGGAAGCTGTGCAGCACATCCCTTGTTCCGCTCGCCACTTCCCTGACTCTTAGGCAAAGCCCATCTCAGCTGGCTTGTAGGCGTGCCTCCGTGCTCAGAAGCAGCCCCGTGGCAGGCAGGACAGTGCGGGATGTCTTCTGGGCACGCAGCATGCTGCTTCCCATGCCCGGGACAAACTGCGAGCAGGTGCCTCGCTTGCGCTTCTATGTGCCGAGACTTGGAGCTGGCCAGCGCGCACCTTCCCGCTGTGTGTGCTGCTGTCCGCAAACAGCCTCCAAACAAAGCAGGGCACTAAGGCAGGAGAAGTAAGCGCCCCAGGAGGGAATCTGCCTGCGAGGGAAGCTGTGCAGCACATCCCTTGTTCCGCTCAACACTTCCCTGACTCTTAGGCAAAGCCCATCTCAGCTGGCTTGTAGGCGTGCCTCCGTGCTCAGAAGCAGCCCCGTGGCAGGCAGGACAGTGCGGGATGTCTTCTGGGCACGCAGCATGCTGCTTCCCATGCCCGGGACAAACCGCGTGCAGGTGCCTGGCTTGCGCTTCTATGTGCCGAGACTTGGAGCTGGCCAGCGCGCACCTTCCCGCTGTGTGTGCTGCTGTCCGCAAACAGCCTCCAAACAAAGCAGGGCACTAAGGCAAGAGAAGTAAGCGCCCCAGGAGGGAATCTGCCTGCGAGGGAAGCTGTGCAGCACATCCCTTGTTCCGCTCAACACTTCCCTGACTCTTAGGCAAAGCCCATCTCAGCTGGCTTGTAGGCATGCCTCCGTGCTCAGAAGCAGCCCTGTGGCAGGCAGGACAGTGCGGGATGTCTTCTGGGCACGCAGCATGCTGCTTCCCATGCCCGGGACAAACTGCGAGCAGGTGCCTGGCTTGCGCTTCTATGTGCCGAGACTTGGAGCTGGCCAGCGCGCACCTTCCTGCTGTGTGTGCTGCTGTCCGCAAACAGCCTCCAAACAAAGCAGGGCACTAAGGCAAGAGAAGTAAGCGCCCCAGGAGGGAATCTGCCTGCGAGGGAAGCTGTGCAGCACATCCCTTGTTCCGCTCGCCACTTCCCTGACTCTTAGGCAAAGCCCATCTCAGCTGGCTTGTAGGCGTGCCTCCGTGCTCAGAAGCAGCCCCGTGGCAGGCAGGACAGTGCGGGATGTCTTCTGGGCACGCAGCATGCTGCTTCCCATGCCCGGGACAAACCGCGAGCAGGTGCCTGGCTTGCGCTTCTATGTGTCGAGACTTGGAGCTGGCCAGCGCGCACCTTCCCGCTGTGTGTGCTGCTGTCCGCAAACAGCCTCCAAACAAAGCAGGGCACTAAGGCAGGAGAAGTAAGCGCCCCAGGAGGGAATCTGCCTGCGAGGGAAGCTGTGCAGCACATCCCTTGTTCCGCTCGCCACTTCCCTGACTCTTAGGCAAAGCCCATCTCAGCTGGCTTGTAGGCGTGCCTCCGTGCTCAGAAGCAGCCCCGTGGCAGGCAGGACAGTGCGGGATGTCTTCTGGGCACACAGCATGCTGCTTCCCATGCCCGGGACAAACTGCGAGCAGGTGCCTGGCTTGCGCTTCTATGTGCCGAGACTTGGAGCTGGCCAGCGCGCACCTTCCCGCTGTGTGTGCTGCTGTCCGCAAACAGCCTCCAAACAAAGCAGGGCACTAAGGCAAGAGAAGTAAGTGCCCCAGGAGGGAATCTGCCTGCGAGGGAACCTGTGCAGCACATGCCTTGTTCCGCTCGCCACTTCCCTGACTCTTAGGCAAAGCCCATCTCAGCTTGCTTGGAGGCGTGCCTCCGTGCTCAGAAGCAGCCCCGTGGCAGGCAGGACAGTGCGGGATGTCTTCTGGGCACGCAGCATGCTGCTTCCCATGCCCGGGACAAACTGCGAGCAGGTGCCTGGCTTGCGCTTCTATGTGCCAAGACTTGGAGCTGGCCAGCGCGCACCTTCCCGCTGTGTGTGCTGCTGTCCGCAAACAGCCTCCAAACAAAGCAGGGCACTAAGGCAAGAGAAGTAAGCGCCCCAGGAGGGAATCTGCCTGCGAGGGAACCTGTGCAGCACATCCCTTGTTCCGCTCGCCACTTCCCTGACTCTTAGGCAAAGCCCATCTCAGCTGGCTTGTAGGCGTGCCTCCGTGCTCAGAAGCAGCCCCGTGGCAGGCAGGACAGTGCGGGATGTCTTCTGGGCATGCAGCATGCTGCTTCCCATGCCCGGGACAAACCGCGAGCAGGTGCCTCGCTTGCGCTTCTATGTGCCGAGACTTGGAGCTGGCCAGCGCGCACCTTCCCGCTGTGTGTGCTGCTGTCCGCAAACAGCCTCCAAACAAAGCAGGGCACTAAGGCAAGAGATGTAAGCGCACCAGGAGGGAATCTGCCTGCGAGGGAAGCTGTGCAGCACATCCCTTGTTCCGCTCGCCACTTCCCTGACTCTTAGGCAAAGCCCATCTCAGCTGGCTTGTAGGCGTGCCTCCGTGCTCAGAAGCAGCCCTGTGGCAGGCAGGACAGTGCGGGATGTCTTCTGGGCACGCAGCATGCTGCTTCCCACTCCCGGGACAAACTGCGAGCAGGTGCCTGGCTTGCGCTTCTATGTGCCGAGACTTGGAGCTGGCCAGCGCGCACCTTCCCGCTGTGTGTGCTGCTGTCCGCAAACAGCCTCCAAACAAAGCAGGGCACTAAGGCAAGAGAAGTAAGCGCCCCAGGAGGGAATCTGCCTGCGAGGGAAGCTGTGCAGCACATCCCTTGTTCCGCTCGCCACTTCCCTGACTCTTAGGCAAAGCCCATCTCAGCTGGCTTGTAGGCGTGCCTCCGTGCTCAGAAGCAGCCCCGTGGCAGGCAACACAGTGCGGGATGTCTTCTGGGCACGGAGCATGCTGCTTCCCATGCCCGGGACAAACTGCGAGCAGGTGCCTGGCTTGCGCTTCTATGTGCCGAGACTTGGAGCTGGCCAGCGCGCACCTTCCCGCTGTGTGTGCTGCTGTCCGCAAAGAGCCTCCAAACAAAGCAGGGCACTAAGGCAAGAGAACTAAGAGCCCCAGGAGGGAATCTGCCTGCGAGGGAAGCTGTGCAGCACATCCCTTGTTCCGCTCGCCACTTCCCTGACTCTTAGGCAAAGCCCATCTCAGCTGGCTTGTAGGCGTGCCTCCGTGCTCAGAAGCAGCCCCGTGGCAGGCAGGACAGTGCGGGATGTCTTCTGAGCACGCAGCATGCTGCTTCCCATGCCCGGGACAAACTGCGAGCAGGTGCCTGGCTTGCGCTTCTATGTGCCGAGACTTGGAGCTGGACAGCGCGCACCTTCCCGCTGTGTGTGCTGCTGTCCGCAAACAGCCTCCAAAAAAAGCAGGGCACTAAGGCAGGAGAATTAAGCGCCCCAGGAGGGAATCTGCCTGCGAGGGAACCTGTGTAGCACATCCCTTGTTCCGCTCGCCACTTCCCTGACTCTTAGGCAAAGCCCATCTCAGCTGGCTTGTAGGCGTGCCTCCGTGCTCAGAAGCAGCCCCGTGGCAGGCAGGACAGTGCGGGATGTCTTCTGGGCACGCAGCATGCTGCTTCCCATGCCCGGGACAAACCGCGAGCAGGTGCCTCGCTTGAGCTTCTATGTGCCGAGACTTGGAGCTGGCCAGCGCGCACCTTCCCGCTGTGTGTGCTGCTGTCTACAAACAGCCTCCAAACAAAGCAGGGCACTAAGGCAGGAGAATTAAGCGCCCCAGGAGGGAATCTGCCTGCGAGGGAAGCTGTGCAGCACATCCCTTGTTCCGCTCGCCACTTCCCTGACTCTTAGGCAAAGCCCATCTCAGCTGGCTTGTAGGCGTGCCTCCGTGCTCAGAAGCAGCGCCGTGGCAGGCAGGACAGTGCGGGATGTCTTCTGGGCACGCAGCATGCTGCTTCCCATGCCCGGGACAAACTGCGAGCAGGTGCCTGGCTTGCGCTTCTATGTGCCGAGACTTGGAGCTGGCCAGCACGCACCTTCCCGCTGTGTGTGCTGCTGTCCGCAAACAGCCTCCAAACAAAGCAGGGCACTAAGGCAAGAGAAGTAAGCGCCCCAGGAGGGAATCTGCCTGCGAGGGAAGCTGTGCAGCACATCCCTTGTTCCGCTCGCCACTTCCCTGACTCTTAGGCAAAGCCCATCTCAGCTGGCTTGTAGGCGTGCCTCCGTGCTCAGAAGCAGCCCCGTGGCAGGCAACACAGTGCGGGATGTCTTCTGGGCACGCAGCATGCTGCTTCCCATGCCCGGGACAAACTGCGAGCAGGTGCCTGGCTTGCGCTTCTATGTGCCGAGACTTGGAGCTGGCCAGCGCGCACCTTCCCGCTGTGTGTGCTGCTGTCCGCAAAGAGCCTCCAAACAAAGCAGGGCACTAAGGCAAGAGAACTAAGAGCCCCAGGAGGGAATCTGCCTGCGAGGGAAGCTGTGCAGCACATCCCTTGTTCTGCTCAACACTTCCCTGACTCTTAGGCAAAGCCCATCTCAGCTGGCTTGTAGGCGTGCCTCCGTGCTCAGAAGCAGCCCCGTGGCAGGCAGGACAGTGTGGGATGTCTTCTGAGCACGCAGCATGCTGCTTCCCATGCCCGGGACAAACTGCGAGCAGGTGCCTGGCTTGCGCTTCTATGTGCCGAGACTTGGAGCTGGCCAGCGCGCACCTTCCCGCTGTGTGTGCTGCTGTCCGCAAACAGCCTCCAAACAAAGCAGGGCACTAAGGCAGGAGAATTAAGCGCCCCAGGAGGGAATCTGCCTGCGAGGGAACCTGTGTAGCACATCCCTTGTTCCGCTCGCCACTTCCCTGACTCTTAGGCAAAGCCCATCTCAGCTGGCTTGTAGGCGTGCTTCCGTGCTCAGAAGCAGCCCCGTGGCAGGCAGGACAGTGCGGGATGTCTTCTGGGCACGCAGCATGCTGCTTCCCACTCCCGGGACAAACTGCGAGCAGGTGCCTCGCTTGCGCTTCTATGTGCCGAGACTTGGAGCTGGCCAGCGCGCACCTTCCCGCTGTGTGTGCTGCTGTCCGCAAACAGCCTCCAAACAAAGCAGGGCACTAAGGCAAGAGAAGTAAGCGCCCCAGGAGGGAATCTGCCTGCGAGGGAAGCTGTGCAGCACATCCCTTGTTCCGCTCGCCACTTCCCTGACTCTTAGGCAAAGCCCATCTCAGCTGGCTTGTAGGCGTGCCTCCGTGCTCAGAAGCAGCCCCGTGGCAGGCAGGACAGTGCGGGATGTCTTCTGGGCACGCAGCATGCTGCTTCCCATGCCCGGGACAAACCGCGAGCAGGTGCCTGGCTTGCGCTTCTATGTGCCGAGACTTGGAGCTGGCCAGCGCGCACCTTCCCACTGTGTGTGCTGCTGTCCGCAAACAGCCTCCAAACAAAGCAGGGCACTAAGGCAGGAGAAGTAAGCGCCCCAGGAGGGAATCTGCCTGCGAGGGAAGCTGTGCAGCACATCCCTTGTTCCGCTCGCCACTTCCCTGACTCTTAGGCAAAGCCCATCTCAGCTGGCTTGTAGGCGTGCCTCCGTGCTCAGAAGCAGCCCCGTGGCAGGCAGGACAGTGCGGGATGTCTTCTGGGCACGCAGCATGCTGCTTCCCATGCCCGGGACAAACCGCGAGCAGGTGCCTCGCTTGAGCTTCTATGTGCCGAGACTTGGAGCTGGCCAGCGCGCACCTTCCCGCTGTGTGTGCTGCTGTCTACAAACAGCCTCCAAACAAAGCAGGGCACTAAGGCAGGAGAATTAAGCGCCCCAGGAGGGAATCTGCCTGCGAGGGAACCTGTGCAGCACATCCCTTGTTCCGCTCGCCACTTCCCTGACTCTTAGGCAAAGCCCATCTCAGCTGGCTTGTAGGCGTGCCTCCGTGCTCAGAAGCAGCGCCGTGGCAGGCAGGACAGTGCGGGATGTCTTCTGGGCACGCAGCATGCTGCTTCCCATGCCCGGGACAAACTGCGAGCAGGTGCCTGGCTTGCGCTTCTATGTGCCGAGACTTGGAGCTGGCCAGCACGCACCTTCCCGCTGTGTGTGCTGCTGTCCGCAAACAGCCTCCAAACAAAGCAGGGCACTAAGGCAAGAGAAGTAAGCGCCCCAGGAGGGAATCTGCCTGCGAGGGAAGCTGTGCAGCACATCCCTTGTTCCGCTCGCCACTTCCCTGACTCTTAGGCAAAGCCCATCTCAGCTGGCTTGTAGGCGTGCCTCCGTGCTCAGAAGCAGCCCCGTGGCAGGCAGGACAGTGCGGGATGTCTTCTGGGCACGCAGCATGCTGCTTCCCATGCCCGGGACAAACCGCGAGCAGGTGCCTGGCTTGCGCTTCTATGTGTCGAGACTTGGAGCTGGCCAGCGCGCACCTTCCCACTGTGTGTGCTGCTGTCCGCAAACAGCCTCCAAACAAAGCAGGGCACTAAGGCAAGAGAAGTAAGCGCCCCAGGAGGGAATCTGCCTGCGAGGGAAGCTGTGCAGCACATCCCTTGTTCCGCTCGCCACTTCCCTGACTCTTAGGCAAAGCCCATCTCAGCTGGCTTGTAGGCGTGCCTCCGTGCTCAGAAGCAGCCCCGTGGCAGGCAGGACAGTGCGGGATGTCTTCTGGGCACACAGCATGCTGCTTCCCATGCCCGGGACAAACTGCGAGCAGGTGCCTGGCTTGCGCTTCTATGTGCCGAGACTTGGAGCTGGCCAGCGCGCACCTTCCCGCTGTGTGTGCTGCTGTCCGCAAACAGCCTCCAAACAAAGCAGGGCACTAAGGCAAGAGAAGTAAGTGCCCCAGGAGGGAATCTGCCTGCGAGGGAACCTGTGCAGCACATGCCTTGTTCCGCTCGCCACTTCCCTGACTCTTAGGCAAAGCCCATCTCAGCTTGCTTGAAGGCGTGCCTCCGTGCTCAGAAGCAGCCCCGTGGCAGGCAGGACAGTGCGAGATGTCTTCTGGGCACGCAGCATGCTGCTTCCCATGCCCGGGACAAACTGCGAGCAGGTGCCTGGCTTGCGCTTCTATGTGCCGAGACTTGGAGCTGGCCAGCGCGCACCTTCCCGCTGTGTGTGCTGCTGTCCGCAAACAGCCTCCAAACAAAGCAGGGCACTAAGGCAAGAGAAGTAAGCGCCCCAGGAGGGAATCTGCCTGCGAGGGAAGCTGTGCAGCACATCCCTTGTTCCGCTCGCCACTTCCCTGACTCTTAGGCAAAGCCCATCTCAGCTGGCTTGTAGGCGTGCCTCCGTGCTCAGAAGCAGCCCCGTGGCAGGCAGGACAGTGTGGGATGTCTTCTGGGCATGCAGCATGCTGCTTCCCATGCCCGGGACAAACCGCGAGCAGGTGCCTGGCTTGCGCTTCTATGTGCCAAGACTTGGAGCTGGCCAGCGCGCACCTTCCCGCTGTGTGTGCTGCTGTCCGCAAACAGCCTCCAAACAAAGCAGGGCACTAAGGCAAGAGATGTGAGCGCACCAGGAGGGAATCTGCCTGCGAGGGAAGCTGTGCAGCACATCCCTTGTTCCGCTCAACACTTCCCTGACTCTTAGGCAAAGCCCATCTCAGCTGGCTTGTAGGCATGCCTCCGTGCTCAGAAGCAGCCCCGTGGCAGGCAGGACAGTGCGGGATGTCTTCTGGGCACGCAGCATGCTGCTTCCCATGCCCGGGACAAACCGCGAGCAGGTGCCTGGCTTGCGCTTCTATGTGTCGAGACTTGGAGCTGGCCAGCGCGCACCTTCCCACTGTGTGTGCTGCTGTCCGCAAACAGCCTCCAAACAAAGCAGGGCACTAAGGCAGGAGAACTAAGCGCCCCAGGAGGGAATCTGCCTGCGAGGGAAGCTGTGCAGCACATCCCTTGTTCCGCTCGCCACTTCCCTGACTCTTAGGCAAAGCCCATCTCAGCTGGCTTGTAGGCGTGCCTCCGTGCTCAGAAGCAGCCCCGTGGCAGGCAGGACAGTGCGGGATGTCTTCTGGGCACGCAGCATGCTGCTTCCCATGCCCGGGACAAACCGCGAGCAGGTGCCTGGCTTGCGCTTCTATGTGCCGAGACTTGGAGCTGGCCAGCGCGCACCTTCCCGCTGTGTGTGCTGCTGTCCGCAAACAGCCTCCAAACAAAGCAGGGCACTAAGGCAAGAGAAGTAAGCGCCCCAGGAGGGAATCTGCCTGCGAGGGAACCTGTGCAGCACATCCCTTGTTCCGCTCAACACTTCCCTGACTCTTAGGCAAAGCCCATCTCAGCTGGCTTGTAGGCGTGCCTCCGTGCTCAGAAGCAGCCCTGTGGCAGGCAGGACAGTGCGGGATGTCTTCTGGGCACGCAGCATGCTGCTTCCCACGCCCGGGACAAACTGCGAGCAGGTGCCTCGCTTGCGCTTCTATGTGCCGAGACTTGGAGCTGGCCAGCGCGCACCTTCCCGCTGTGTGTGCTGCTGTCCGCAAACAGCCTCCAAACAAAGCAGGGCACTAAGGCAAGAGAAGTAAGCGCCCCAGGAGGGAATCTGCCTGCGAGGGAAGCTGTGCAGCACATCCCTTGTTCCGCTCGCCACTTCCCTGACTCTTAGGCAAAGCCCATCTCAGCTGGCTTGTAGGCGTGCCTCCGTGCTCAGAAGCAGCCCCGTGGCAGGCAACACAGTGCGGGATGTCTTCTGGGCACGCAGCATGCTGCTTCCCATGCCCGGGACAAACTGCGAGCAGGTGCCTGGCTTGCGCTTCTATGTGCCGAGACTTGGAGCTGGCCAGCGCGCACCTTCCCGCTGTGTGTGCTGCTGTCCGCAAAGAGCCTCCAAACAAAGCAGGGCACTAAGGCAAGAGAAGTAAGAGCCCCAGGAGGGAATCTGCCTGCGAGGGAAGCTGTGCAGCACATCCCTTGTTCCGCTCAACACTTCCCTGACTCTTAGGCAAAGCCCATCTCAGCTGGCTTGTAGGCGTGCCTCCGTGCTCAGAAGCAGCCCCGTGGCAGGCAGGACAGTGTGAGATGTCTTCTGAGCACGCAGCATGCTGCTTCCCATGCCCGGGACAAACTGCGAGCAGGTGCCTGGCTTGCGCTTCTATGTGCCGAGACTTGGAGCTGGCCAGCGCGCACCTTCCCGCTGTGTGTGCTGCTGTCCGCAAACAGCCTCCAAACAAAGCAGGGCACTAAGGCAGGAGAATTAAGCGCCCCAGGAGGGAATCTGCCTGCGAGGGAACCTGTGTAGCACATCCCTTGTTCCGCTCGCCACTTCCCTGACTCTTAGGCAAAGCCCATCTCAGCTGGCTTGTAGGCGTGCCTCCGTGCTCAGAAGCAGCCCCGTGGCAGGCAGGACAGTGCGGGATGTCTTCTGGGCACGCAGCATGCTGCTTCCCACTCCCGGGACAAACTGTGAGCAGGTGCCTCGCTTGCGCTTCTATGTGCCGAGACTTGGAGCTGGCCAGCGCGCACCTTCCCGCTGTGTGTGCTGCTGTCCGCAAACAGCCTCCAAACAAAGCAGGGCACTAAGGCAAGAGAAGTAAGCGCCCCAGGAGGGAATCTGCCTGCGAGGGAAGCTGTGCAGCACATCCCTTGTTCCGCTCGCCACTTCCCTGACTCTTAGGCAAAGCCCATCTCAGCTGGCTTGTAGGCGTGCCTCCGTGCTCAGAAGCAGCCCCGTGGCAGGCAGGACAGTGCGGGATGTCTTCTGGGCACGCAGCATGCTGCTTCCCATGCCCGGGACAAACCGCGAGCAGGTGCCTGGCTTGCGCTTCTATGTGCCGAGACTTGGAGCTGGCCAGCGCGCACCTTCCCACTGTGTGTGCTGCTGTCCGCAAACAGCCTCCAAACAAAGCAGGGCACTAAGGCAGGAGAAGTAAGCGCCCCAGGAGGGAATCTGCCTGCGAGGGAAGCTGTGCAGCACATCCCTTGTTCCGCTCGCCACTTCCCTGACTCTTAGGCAAAGCCCATCTCAGCTGGCTTGTAGGCGTGCCTCCGTGCTCAGAAGCAGCCCCGTGGCAGGCAGGACAGTGCGGGATGTCTTCTGGGCACGCAGCATGCTGCTTCCCATGCCCGGGACAAACTGCGAGCAGGTGCCTCGCTTGCGCTTCTATGTGCCGAGACTTGGAGCTGGCCAGCGCGCACCTTCCCGCTGTGTGTGCTGCTGTCCGCAAACAGCCTCCAAACAAAGCAGGGCACTAAGGCAGGAGAAGTAAGCGCCCCAGGAGGGAATCTGCCTGCGAGGGAAGCTGTGCAGCACATCCCTTGTTCCGCTCAACACTTCCCTGACTCTTAGGCAAAGCCCATCTCAGCTGGCTTGTAGGCGTGCCTCCGTGCTCAGAAGCAGCCCCGTGGCAGGCAGGACAGTGCGGGATGTCTTCTGGGCACGCAGCATGCTGCTTCCCATGCCCGGGACAAACCGCGTGCAGGTGCCTGGCTTGCGCTTCTATGTGCCGAGACTTGGAGCTGGCCAGCGCGCACCTTCCCGCTGTGTGTGCTGCTGTCCGCAAACAGCCTCCAAACAAAGCAGGGCACTAAGGCAAGAGAAGTAAGCGCCCCAGGAGGGAATCTGCCTGCGAGGGAAGCTGTGCAGCACATCCCTTGTTCCGCTCAACACTTCCCTGACTCTTAGGCAAAGCCCATCTCAGCTGGCTTGTAGGCATGCCTCCGTGCTCAGAAGCAGCCCTGTGGCAGGCAGGACAGTGCGGGATGTCTTCTGGGCACGCAGCATGCTGCTTCCCATGCCCGGGACAAACTGCGAGCAGGTGCCTGGCTTGCGCTTCTATGTGCCGAGACTTGGAGCTGGCCAGCGCGCACCTTCCTGCTGTGTGTGCTGCTGTCCGCAAACAGCCTCCAAACAAAGCAGGGCACTAAGGCAAGAGAAGTAAGCGCCCCAGGAGGGAATCTGCCTGCGAGGGAAGCTGTGCAGCACATCCCTTGTTCCGCTCGCCACTTCCCTGACTCTTAGGCAAAGCCCATCTCAGCTGGCTTGTAGGCGTGCCTCCGTGCTCAGAAGCAGCCCCGTGGCAGGCAGGACAGTGCGGGATGTCTTCTGGGCACGCAGCATGCTGCTTCCCATGCCCGGGACAAACCGCGAGCAGGTGCCTGGCTTGCGCTTCTATGTGTCGAGACTTGGAGCTGGCCAGCGCGCACCTTCCCGCTGTGTGTGCTGCTGTCCGCAAACAGCCTCCAAACAAAGCAGGGCACTAAGGCAGGAGAAGTAAGCGCCCCAGGAGGGAATCTGCCTGCGAGGGAAGCTGTGCAGCACATCCCTTGTTCCGCTCGCCACTTCCCTGACTCTTAGGCAAAGCCCATCTCAGCTGGCTTGTAGGCGTGCCTCCGTGCTCAGAAGCAGCCCCGTGGCAGGCAGGACAGTGCGGGATGTCTTCTGGGCACACAGCATGCTGCTTCCCATGCCCGGGACAAACTGCGAGCAGGTGCCTGGCTTGCGCTTCTATGTGCCGAGACTTGGAGCTGGCCAGCGCGCACCTTCCCGCTGTGTGTGCTGCTGTCCGCAAACAGCCTCCAAACAAAGCAGGGCACTAAGGCAAGAGAAGTAAGTGCCCCAGGAGGGAATCTGCCTGCGAGGGAACCTGTGCAGCACATGCCTTGTTCCGCTCGCCACTTCCCTGACTCTTAGGCAAAGCCCATCTCAGCTTGCTTGGAGGCGTGCCTCCGTGCTCAGAAGCAGCGCCGTGGCAGGCAGGACAGTGCGGGATGTCTTCTGGGCACGCAGCATGCTGCTTCCCATGCCCGGGACAAACTGCGAGCAGGTGCCTGGCTTGCGCTTCTATGTGCCAAGACTTGGAGCTGGCCAGCGCGCACCTTCCCGCTGTGTGTGCTGCTGTCCGCAAACAGCCTCCAAACAAAGCAGGGCACTAAGGCAAGAGAAGTAAGCGCCCCAGGAGGGAATCTGCCTGCGAGGGAACCTGTGCAGCACATCCCTTGTTCCGCTCGCCACTTCCCTGACTCTTAGGCAAAGCCCATCTCAGCTGGCTTGTAGGCGTGCCTCCGTGCTCAGAAGCAGCCCCGTGGCAGGCAGGACAGTGCGGGATGTCTTCTGGGCATGCAGCATGCTGCTTCCCATGCCCGGGACAAACCGCGAGCAGGTGCCTCGCTTGCGCTTCTATGTGCCGAGACTTGGAGCTGGCCAGCGCGCACCTTCCCGCTGTGTGTGCTGCTGTCCGCAAACAGCCTCCAAACAAAGCAGGGCACTAAGGCAAGAGATGTAAGCGCACCAGGAGGGAATCTGCCTGCGAGGGAAGCTGTGCAGCACATCCCTTGTTCCGCTCGCCACTTCCCTGACTCTTAGGCAAAGCCCATCTCAGCTGGCTTGTAGGCGTGCCTCCGTGCTCAGAAGCAGCCCTGTGGCAGGCAGGACAGTGCGGGATGTCTTCTGGGCACGCAGCATGCTGCTTCCCACTCCCGGGACAAACTGCGAGCAGGTGCCTGGCTTGCGCTTCTATGTGCCGAGACTTGGAGCTGGCCAGCGCGCACCTTCCCGCTGTGTGTGCTGCTGTCCGCAAACAGCCTCCAAACAAAGCAGGGCACTAAGGCAAGAGAAGTAAGCGCCCCAGGAGGGAATCTGCCTGCGAGGGAAGCTGTGCAGCACATCCCTTGTTCCGCTCGCCACTTCCCTGACTCTTAGGCAAAGCCCATCTCAGCTGGCTTGTAGGCGTGCCTCCGTGCTCAGAAGCAGCCCCGTGGCAGGCAACACAGTGCGGGATGTCTTCTGGGCACGGAGCATGCTGCTTCCCATGCCCGGGACAAACTGCGAGCAGGTGCCTGGCTTGCGCTTCTATGTGCCGAGACTTGGAGCTGGCCAGCGCGCACCTTCCCGCTGTGTGTGCTGCTGTCCGCAAAGAGCCTCCAAACAAAGCAGGGCACTAAGGCAAGAGAACTAAGAGCCCCAGGAGGGAATCTGCCTGCGAGGGAAGCTGTGCAGCACATCCCTTGTTCCGCTCGCCACTTCCCTGACTCTTAGGCAAAGCCCATCTCAGCTGGCTTGTAGGCGTGCCTCCGTGCTCAGAAGCAGCCCCGTGGCAGGCAGGACAGTGCGGGATGTCTTCTGAGCACGCAGCATGCTGCTTCCCATGCCCGGGACAAACTGCGAGCAGGTGCCTGGCTTGCGCTTCTATGTGCCGAGACTTGGAGCTGGACAGCGCGCACCTTCCCGCTGTGTGTGCTGCTGTCCGCAAACAGCCTCCAAAAAAAGCAGGGCACTAAGGCAGGAGAATTAAGCGCCCCAGGAGGGAATCTGCCTGCGAGGGAACCTGTGTAGCACATCCCTTGTTCCGCTCGCCACTTCCCTGACTCTTAGGCAAAGCCCATCTCAGCTGGCTTGTAGGCGTGCCTCCGTGCTCAGAAGCAGCCCCGTGGCAGGCAGGACAGTGCGGGATGTCTTCTGGGCACGCAGCATGCTGCTTCCCATGCCCGGGACAAACCGCGAGCAGGTGCCTCGCTTGAGCTTCTATGTGCCGAGACTTGGAGCTGGCCAGCGCGCACCTTCCCGCTGTGTGTGCTGCTGTCTACAAACAGCCTCCAAACAAAGCAGGGCACTAAGGCAGGAGAATTAAGCGCCCCAGGAGGGAATCTGCCTGCGAGGGAAGCTGTGCAGCACATCCCTTGTTCCGCTCGCCACTTCCCTGACTCTTAGGCAAAGCCCACCTCAGCTGGCTTGTAGGCGTGCCTCCGTGCTCAGAAGCAGCGCCGTGGCAGGCAGGACAGTGCGGGATGTCTTCTGGGCACGCAGCATGCTGCTTCCCATGCCCGGGACAAACTGCGAGCAGGTGCCTGGCTTGCGCTTCTATGTGCCGAGACTTGGAGCTGGCCAGCACGCACCTTCCCGCTGTGTGTGCTGCTGTCCGCAAACAGCCTCCAAACAAAGCAGGGCACTAAGGCAAGAGAAGTAAGCGCCCCAGGAGGGAATCTGCCTGCGAGGGAAGCTGTGCAGCACATCCCTTGTTCCGCTCGCCACTTCCCTGACTCTTAGGCAAAGCCCATCTCAGCTGGCTTGTAGGCGTGCCTCCGTGCTCAGAAGCAGCCCCGTGGCAGGCAACACAGTGCGGGATGTCTTCTGGGCACGCAGCATGCTGCTTCCCATGCCCGGGACAAACTGCGAGCAGGTGCCTGGCTTGCGCTTCTATGTGCCGAGACTTGGAGCTGGCCAGCGCGCACCTTCCCGCTGTGTGTGCTGCTGTCCGCAAAGAGCCTCCAAACAAAGCAGGGCACTAAGGCAAGAGAACTAAGAGCCCCAGGAGGGAATCTGCCTGCGAGGGAAGCTGTGCAGCACATCCCTTGTTCTGCTCAACACTTCCCTGACTCTTAGGCAAAGCCCATCTCAGCTGGCTTGTAGGCGTGCCTCCGTGCTCAGAAGCAGCCCCGTGGCAGGCAGGACAGTGTGGGATGTCTTCTGAGCACGCAGCATGCTGCTTCCCATGCCCGGGACAAACTGCGAGCAGGTGCCTGGCTTGCGCTTCTATGTGCCGAGACTTGGAGCTGGCCAGCGCGCACCTTCCCGCTGTGTGTGCTGCTGTCCGCAAACAGCCTCCAAACAAAGCAGGGCACTAAGGCAGGAGAATTAAGCGCCCCAGGAGGGAATCTGCCTGCGAGGGAACCTGTGTAGCACATCCCTTGTTCCGCTCGCCACTTCCCTGACTCTTAGGCAAAGCCCATCTCAGCTGGCTTGTAGGCGTGCTTCCGTGCTCAGAAGCAGCCCCGTGGCAGGCAGGACAGTGCGGGATGTCTTCTGGGCACGCAGCATGCTGCTTCCCACTCCCGGGACAAACTGCGAGCAGGTGCCTCGCTTGCGCTTCTATGTGCCGAGACTTGGAGCTGGCCAGCGCGCACCTTCCCGCTGTGTGTGCTGCTGTCCGCAAACAGCCTCCAAACAAAGCAGGGCACTAAGGCAAGAGAAGTAAGCGCCCCAGGAGGGAATCTGCCTGCGAGGGAACCTGTGTAGCACATCCCTTGTTCCGCTCGCCACTTCCCTGACTCTTAGGCAAAGCCCATCTCAGCTGGCTTGTAGGCGTGCCTCCGTGCTCAGAAGCAGCCCCGTGGCAGGCAGGACAGTGCGGGATGTCTTCTGGGCACGCAGCATGCTGCTTCCCATGCCCGGGACAAACCGCGAGCAGGTGCCTGGCTTGCGCTTCTATGTGCCGAGACTTGGAGCTGGCCAGCGCGCACCTTCCCACTGTGTGTGCTGCTGTCCGCAAACAGCCTCCAAACAAAGCAGGGCACTAAGGCAGGAGAAGTAAGCGCCCCAGGAGGGAATCTGCCTGCGAGGGAAGCTGTGCAGCACATCCCTTGTTCCGCTCGCCACTTCCCTGACTCTTAGGCAAAGCCCATCTCAGCTGGCTTGTAGGCGTGCCTCCGTGCTCAGAAGCAGCCCCGTGGCAGGCAGGACAGTGCGGGATGTCTTCTGGGCACGCAGCATGCTGCTTCCCATGCCCGGGACAAACCGCGAGCAGGTGCCTCGCTTGAGCTTCTATGTGCCGAGACTTGGAGCTGGCCAGCGCGCACCTTCCCGCTGTGTGTGCTGCTGTCTACAAACAGCCTCCAAACAAAGCAGGGCACTAAGGCAGGAGAATTAAGCGCCCCAGGAGGGAATCTGCCTGCGAGGGAACCTGTGCAGCACATCCCTTGTTCCGCTCGCCACTTCCCTGACTCTTAGGCAAAGCCCATCTCAGCTGGCTTGTAGGCGTGCCTCCGTGCTCAGAAGCAGCGCCGTGGCAGGCAGGACAGTGCGGGATGTCTTCTGGGCACGCAGCATGCTGCTTCCCATGCCCGGGACAAACTGCGAGCAGGTGCCTGGCTTGCGCTTCTATGTGCCGAGACTTGGAGCTGGCCAGCACGCACCTTCCCGCTGTGTGTGCTGCTGTCCGCAAACAGCCTCCAAACAAAGCAGGGCACTAAGGCAAGAGAAGTAAGCGCCCCAGGAGGGAATCTGCCTGCGAGGGAAGCTGTGCAGCACATCCCTTGTTCCGCTCGCCACTTCCCTGACTCTTAGGCAAAGCCCATCTCAGCTGGCTTGTAGGCGTGCCTCCGTGCTCAGAAGCAGCCCCGTGGCAGGCAACACAGTGCGGGATGTCTTCTGGGCACGCAGCATGCTGCTTCCCATGCCCGGGACAAACTGCGAGCAGGTGCCTGGCTTGCGCTTCTATGTGCCGAGACTTGGAGCTGGCCAGCGCGCACCTTCCCGCTGTGTGTGCTGCTGTCCGCAAACAGCCTCCAAACAAAGCAGGGCACTAAGGCAGGAGAATTAAGCGCCCCAGGAGGGAATCTGCCTGCGAGGGAACCTGTGTAGCACATCCCTTGTTCCGCTCGCCACTTCCCTGACTCTTAGGCAAAGCCCATCTCAGCTGGCTTGTAGGCGTGCTTCCGTGCTCAGAAGCAGCCCCGTGGCAGGCAGGACAGTGCGGGATGTCTTCTGGGCACGCAGCATGCTGCTTCCCACTCCCGGGACAAACTGCGAGCAGGTGCCTCGCTTGCGCTTCTATGTGCCGAGACTTGGAGCTGGCCAGCGCGCACCTTCCCGCTGTGTGTGCTGCTGTCCGCAAACAGCCTCCAAACAAAGCAGGGCACTAAGGCAAGAGAAGTAAGCGCCCCAGGAGGGAATCTGCCTGCGAGGGAAGCTGTGCAGCACATCCCTTGTTCCGCTCGCCACTTCCCTGACTCTTAGGCAAAGCCCATCTCAGCTGGCTTGTAGGCGTGCCTCCGTGCTCAGAAGCAGCCCCGTGGCAGGCAGGACAGTGCGGGATGTCTTCTGGGCACGCAGCATGCTGCTTCCCATGCCCGGGACAAACCGCGAGCAGGTGCCTGGCTTGCGCTTCTATGTGCCGAGACTTGGAGCTGGCCAGCGCGCACCTTCCCACTGTGTGTGCTGCTGTCCGCAAACAGCCTCCAAACAAAGCAGGGCACTAAGGCAGGAGAAGTAAGCGCCCCAGGAGGGAATCTGCCTGCGAGGGAAGCTGTGCAGCACATCCCTTGTTCCGCTCGCCACTTCCCTGACTCTTAGGCAAAGCCCATCTCAGCTGGCTTGTAGGCGTGCCTCCGTGCTCAGAAGCAGCGCCGTGGCAGGCAGGACAGTGCGGGATGTCTTCTGGGCACGCAGCATGCTGCTTCCCATGCCCGGGACAAACTGCGAGCAGGTGCCTGGCTTGCGCTTCTATGTGCCGAGACTTGGAGCTGGCCAGCACGCACCTTCCCGCTGTGTGTGCTGCTGTCCGCAAACAGCCTCCAAACAAAGCAGGGCACTAAGGCAGGAGAAGTAAGCGCCCCAGGAGGGAATCTGCCTGCGAGGGAAGCTGTGCAGCACATCCCTTGTTCCGCTCGCCACTTCCCTGACTCTTAGGCAAAGCCCATCTCAGCTGGCTTGTAGGCGTGCCTCCGTGCTCAGAAGCAGCCCCGTGGCAGGCAGGACAGTGCGGGATGTCTTCTGGGCACGCAGCATGCTGCTTCCCATGCCCGGGACAAACCGCGAGCAGGTGCCTGGCTTGCGATTCTATGTGTCGAGACTTGGAGCTGGCCAGCGCGCACCTTCCCGCTGTGTGTGCTGCTGTCCGCAAACAGCCTCCAAACAAAGCAGGGCACTAAGGCAAGAGAAGTAAGCGCCCCAGGAGGGAATCTGCCTGCGAGGGAAGCTGTGCAGCACATCCCTTGTTCCGCTCAACACTTCCCTGACTCTTAGGCAAAGCCCATCTCAGCTGGCTTGTAGGCGTGCCTCCGTGCTCAGAAGCAGCCCCGTGGCAGGCAGGACAGTGCGGGATGTCTTCTGGGCACGCAGCATGCTGCTTCCCATGCCCGGGACAAACCGCGAGCAGGTGCCTGGCTTGCGCTTCTATGTGTCGAGACTTGGAGCTGGCCAGCGCGCACCTTCCCACTGTGTGTGCTGCTGTCCGCAAACAGCCTCCAAACAAAGCAGGGCACTAAGGCAGGAGAAGTAAGTGCCCCAGGAGGGAATCTGCCTGCGAGGGAAGCTGTGCAGCACATCCCTTGTTCCGCTCGCCACTTCCCTGACTCTTAGGCAAAGCCCATCTCAGCTGGCTTGTAGGCGTGCCTCCGTGCTCAGAAGCAGCGCCGTGGCAGGCAGGACAGTGCGGGATGTCTTCTGGGCACGCAGCATGCTGCTTCCCATGCCCGGGACAAACTGCGAGCAGGTGCCTGGCTTGCGCTTCTATGTGCCGAGACTTGGAGCTGGCCAGCACGCACCTTCCCGCTGTGTGTGCTGCTGTCCGCAAACAGCCTCCAAACAAAGCAGGGCACTAAGGCAGGAGAAGTAAGCGCCCCAGGAGGGAATCTGCCTGCGAGGGAAGCTGTGCAGCACATCCCTTGTTCCGCTCGCCACTTCCCTGACTCTTAGGCAAAGCCCATCTCAGCTGGCTTGTAGGCGTGCCTCCGTGCTCAGAAGCAGCCCCGTGGCAGGCAGGACAGTGCGGGATGTCTTCTGGGCACGCAGCATGCTGCTTCCCATGCCCGGGACAAACCGCGAGCAGGTGCCTGGCTTGCGATTCTATGTGCCGAGACTTGGAGCTGGCCAGCGCGCACCTTCCCGCTGTGTGTGCTGCTGTCCGCAAACAGCCTCCAAACAAAGCAGGGCACTAAGGCAAGAGAAGTAAGCGCCCCAGGAGGGAATCTGCCTGCGAGGGAAGCTGTGCAGCACATCCCTTGTTCCGCTCGCCACTTCCCTGACTCTTAGGCAAAGCCCATCTCAGCTGGCTTGTAGGCGTGCCTCCGTGCTCAGAAGCAGCCCCGTGGCAGGCAGGACAGTGCGGGATGTCTTCTGGGCACGCAGCATGCTGCTTCCCATGCCCGGGACAAACCGCGAGCAGGTGCCTGGCTTGCGCTTCTATGTGTCGAGACTTGGAGCTGGCCAGCGCGCACCTTCCCACTGTGTGTGCTGCTGTCCGCAAACAGCCTCCAAACAAAGCAGGGCACTAAGGCAGGAGAAGTAAGCGCCCCAGGAGGGAATCTGCCTGCGAGGGAAGCTGTGCAGCACATCCCTTGTTCCGCTCGCCACTTCCCTGACTCTTAGGCAAAGCCCATCTCAGCTGGCTTGTAGGCGTGCCTCCGTGCTCAGAAGCAGCCCCGTGGCAGGCAGGACAGTGCGGGATGTCTTCTGGGCACACAGCATGCTGCTTCCCATGCCCGGGACAAACTGCGAGCAGGTGCCTGGCTTGCGCTTCTATGTGCCGAGACTTGGAGCTGGCCAGCGCGCACCTTCCCGCTGTGTGTGCTGCTGTCCGCAAACAGCCTCCAAACAAAGCAGGGCACTAAGGCAAGAGAAGTAAGTGCCCCAGGAGGGAATCTGCCTGCGAGGGAACCTGTGCAGCACATGCCTTGTTCCGCTCGCCACTTCCCTGACTCTTAGGCAAAGCCCATCTCAGCTTGCTTGGAGGCGTGCCTCCGTGCTCAGAAGCAGCCCCGTGGCAGGCAGGACAGTGCGGGATGTCTTCTGGGCACGCAGCATGCTGCTTCCCATGCCCGGGACAAACTGCGAGCAGGTGCCTGGCTTGCGCTTCTATGTGCCAAGACTTGGAGCTGGCCAGCGCGCACCTTCCCGCTGTGTGTGCTGCTGTCCGCAAACAGCCTCCAAACAAAGCAGGGCACTAAGGCAAGAGAAGTAAGCGCCCCAGGAGGGAATCTGCCTGCGAGGGAACCTGTGCAGCACATCCCTTGTTCCGCTCGCCACTTCCCTGACTCTTAGGCAAAGCCCATCTCAGCTGGCTTGTAGGCGTGCCTCCGTGCTCAGAAGCAGCCCCGTGGCAGGCAGGACAGTGCGGGATGTCTTCTGGGCATGCAGCATGCTGCTTCCCATGCCCGGGACAAACCGCGAGCAGGTGCCTCGCTTGCGCTTCTATGTGCCGAGACTTGGAGCTGGCCAGCGCGCACCTTCCCGCTGTGTGTGCTGCTGTCCGCAAACAGCCTCCAAACAAAGCAGGGCACTAAGGCAAGAGATGTAAGCGCACCAGGAGGGAATCTGCCTGCGAGGGAAGCTGTGCAGCACATCCCTTGTTCCGCTCAACACTTCCCTGACTCTTAGGCAAAGCCCATCTCAGCTGGCTTGTAGGCATGCCTCCGTGCTCAGAAGCAGCCCCGTGGCAGGCAGGACAGTGCGGGATGTCTTCTGGGCACGCAGCATGCTGCTTCCCATGCCCGGGACAAACCGCGAGCAGGTGCCTGGCTTGCGCTTCTATGTGTCGAGACTTGGAGCTGGCCAGCGCGCACCTTCCCACTGTGTGTGCTGCTGTCCGCAAACAGCCTCCAAACAAAGCAGGGCACTAAGGCAGGAGAACTAAGCGCCCCAGGAGGGAATCTGCCTGCGAGGGAAGCTGTGCAGCACATCCCTTGTTCCGCTCGCCACTTCCCTGACTCTTAGGCAAAGCCCATCTCAGCTGGCTTGTAGGTGTGCCTCCGTGCTCAGAAGCAGCCCCGTGGCAGGCAGGACAGTGCGGGATGTCTTCTGGGCACGCAGCATGCTGCTTCCCATGCCCGGGACAAACCGCGAGCAGGTGCCTGGCTTGCGCTTCTATGTGCCGAGACTTGGAGCTGGCCAGCGCGCACCTTCCCGCTGTGTGTGCTGCTGTCCGCAAACAGCCTCCAAACAAAGCAGGGCACTAAGGCAAGAGAAGTAAGCGCCCCAGGAGGGAATCTGCCTGCGAGGGAACCTGTGCAGCACATCCCTTGTTCCGCTCAACACTTCCCTGACTCTTAGGCAAAGCCCATCTCAGCTGGCTTGTAGGCGTGCCTCCGTGCTCAGAAGCAGCCCTGTGGCAGGCAGGACAGTGCGGGATGTCTTCTGGGCACGCAGCATGCTGCTTCCCACGCCCGGGACAAACTGCGAGCAGGTGCCTCGCTTGCGCTTCTATGTGCCGAGACTTGGAGCTGGCCAGCGCGCACCTTCCCGCTGTGTGTGCTGCTGTCCGCAAACAGCCTCCAAACAAAGCAGGGCACTAAGGCAGGAGAAGTAAGCGCCCCAGGAGGGAATCTGCCTGCGAGGGAACCTGTGCAGCACATCCCTTGTTCCGCTCAACACTTCCCTGACTCTTAGGCAAAGCCCATCTCAGCTGGCTTGTAGGCGTGCCTCCGTGCTCAGAAGCAGCCCTGTGGCAGGCAGGACAGTGCGGGATGTCTTCTGGGCACGCAGCATGCTGCTTCCCACTCCCGGGACAAACTGCGAGCAGGTGCCTCGCTTGCGCTTCTATGTGCCGAGACTTGGAGCTGGCCAGCGCGCACCTTCCCGCTGTGTGTGCTGCTGTCCGCAAACAGCCTCCAAACAAAGCAGGGCACTAAGGCAAGAGAAGTAAGCGCCCCAGGAGGGAATGTGCCTGCGAGGGAAGCTGTGCAGCACATCCCTTGTTCCGCTCGCCACTTCCCTGACTCTTAGGCAAAGCCCATCTCAGCTGGCTTGTAGGCGTGCCTCCGTGCTCAGAAGCAGCCCCGTGGCAGGCAACACAGTGCGGGATGTCTTCTGGGCACGCAGCATGCTGCTTCCCATGCCCGGGACAAACTGCGAGCAGGTGCCTGGCTTGCGCTTCTATGTGCCGAGACTTGGAGCTGGCCAGCGCGCACCTTCCCGCTGTGTGTGCTGCTGTCCGCAAAGAGCCTCCAAACAAAGCAGGGCACTAAGGCAAGAGAACTAAGAGCCCCAGGAGGGAATCTGCCTGCGAGGGAAGCTGTGCAGCACATCCCTTGTTCCGCTCGCCACTTCCCTGACTCTTAGGCAAAGCCCATCTCAGCTGGCTTGTAGGCGTGCCTCCGTGCTCAGAAGCAGCCCCGTGGCAGGCAGGACAGTGTGGGATGTCTTCTGAGCACGCAGCATGCTGCTTCCCATGCCCGGGACAAACTGCGAGCAGGTGCCTGGCTTGCGCTTCTATGTGCCGAGACTTGGAGCTGGACAGCGCGCACCTTCCCGCTGTGTGTGCTGCTGTCCGCAAACAGCCTCCAAAAAAAGCAGGGCACTAAGGCAGGAGAATTAAGCGCCCCAGGAGGGAATCTGCCTGCGAGGGAACCTGTGTAGCACATCCCTTGTTCCGCTCGCCACTTCCCTGACTCTTAGGCAAAGCCCATCTCAGCTGGCTTGTAGGCGTGCCTCCGTGCTCAGAAGCAGCCCCGTGGCAGGCAGGACAGTGCGGGATGTCTTCTGGGCACGCAGCATGCTGCTTCCCACTCCCGGGACAAACTGCGAGCAGGTGCCTCGCTTGCGCTTCTATGTGCCGAGACTTGGAGCTGGCCAGCGCGCACCTTCCCACTGTGTGTGCTGCTGTCCGCAAACAGCCTCCAAACAAAGCAGGGCACTAAGGCAGGAGAAGTAAGCGCCCCAGGAGGGAATCTGCCTGCGAGGGAAGCTGTGCAGCACATCCCTTGTTCCGCTCGCCACTTCCCTGACTCTTAGGCAAAGCCCATCTCAGCTGGCTTGTAGGCGTGCCTCCGTGCTCAGAAGCAGCCCCGTGGCAGGCAGGACAGTGCGGGATGTCTTCTGGGCACGCAGCATGCTGCTTCCCATGCCCGGGACAAACCGCGAGCAGGTGCCTCGCTTGAGCTTCTATGTGCCGAGACTTGGAGCTGGCCAGCGCGCACCTTCCCGCTGTGTGTGCTGCTGTCCGCAAACAGCCTCCAAACAAAGCAGGGCACTAAGGCAGGAGAATTAAGCGCCCCAGGAGGGAATCTGCCTGCGAGGGAAGCTGTGCAGCACATCCCTTGTTCCGCTCGCCACTTCCCTGACTCTTAGGCAAAGCCCATCTCAGCTGGCTTGTAGGCGTGCCTCCGTGCTCAGAAGCAGCGCCGTGGCAGGCAGGACAGTGCGGGATGTCTTCTGGGCACGCAGCATGCTGCTTCCCATGCCCGGGACAAACTGCGAGCAGGTGCCTGGCTTGCGCTTCTATGTGCCGAGACTTGGAGCTGGCCAGCACGCACCTTCCCGCTGTGTGTGCTGCTGTCCGCAAACAGCCTCCAAACAAAGCAGGGCACTAAGGCAGGAGAAGTAAGCGCCCCAGGAGGGAATCTGCCTGCGAGGGAAGCTGTGCAGCACATCCCTTGTTCCGCTCGCCACTTCCCTGACTCTTAGGCAAAGCCCATCTCAGCTGGCTTGTAGGCGTGCCTCCGTGCTCAGAAGCAGCCCCGTGGCAGGCAGGACAGTGCGGGATGTCTTCTGGGCACGCAGCATGCTGCTTCCCATGCCCGGGACAAACCGCGAGCAGGTGCCTGGCTTGCGATTCTATGTGCCGAGACTTGGAGCTGGCCAGCGCGCACCTTCCCGCTGTGTGTGCTGCTGTCCGCAAACAGCCTCCAAACAAAGCAGGGCACTAAGGCAAGAGAAGTAAGCGCCCCAGGAGGGAATCTGCCTGCGAGGGAAGCTGTGCAGCACATCCCTTGTTCCGCTCGCCACTTCCCTGACTCTTAGGCAAAGCCCATCTCAGCTGGCTTGTAGGCATGCCTCCGTGCTCAGAAGCAGCCCTGTGGCAGGCAGGACAGTGCGGGATGTCTTCTGGGCACGCAGCATGCTGCTTCCCACGCCCGGGACAAACCGCGAGCAGGTGCCTGGCTTGCGCTTCTATGTGCCGAGACTTGGAGCTGGCCAGCGCGCACCTTCCCACTGTGTGTGCTGCTGTCCGCAAACAGCCTCCAAACAAAGCAGGGCACTAAGGCAAGAGAAGTAAGCGCCCCAGGAGGGAATCTGCCTGCGAGGGAAGCTGTGCAGCACATCCCTTGTTCCGCTCGCCACTTCCCTGACTCTTAGGCAAAGCCCATCTCAGCTGGCTTGTAGGCATGCCTCCGTGCTCAGAAGCAGCCCCGTGGCAGGCAGGACAGTGCGGGATGTCTTCTGGGCACGCAGCATGCTGCTTCCCATGCCCGGGACAAACCGCGAGCAGGTGCCTGGCTTGCGCTTCTATGTGTCGAGACTTGGAGCTGGCCAGCGCGCACCTTCCCACTGTGTGTGCTGCTGTCCGCAAACAGCCTCCAAACAAAGCAGGGCACTAAGGCAAGAGAAGTAAGCACCCCAGGAGGGAATCTGCCTGCGAGGGAAGCTGTGCAGCACATCCCTTGTTCCGCTCGCCACTTCCCTGACTCTTAGGCAAAGCCCATCTCAGCTGGCTTGTAGGCGTGCCTCCGTGCTCAGAAGCAGCCCCGTGGCAGGCAACACAGTGCGGGATGTCTTCTGGGCATGCAGCATGCTGCTTCCCATGCCCGGGACAAACCGCGAGCAGGTGCCTGGCTTGCGATTCTATGTGCCGAGACTTGGAGCTGGCCAGCGCGCACCTTCCCGCTGTGTGTGCTGCTGTCCGCAAACAGCCTCCAAACAAAGCAGGGCACTAAGGCAGGAGAATTAAGCACCCCAGGAGGGAATCTGCCTGCGAGGGAAGCTGTGCAGCACATCCCTTGTTCCGCTCGCCACTTCCCTGACTCTTAGGCAAAGCCCATCTCAGCTGGCTTGTAGGCGTGCCTCCGTGCTCAGAAGCAGCGCCGTGGCAGGCAGGACAGTGCGGGATGTCTTCTGGGCACGCAGCATGCTGCTTCCCATGCCCGGGACAAACCGCGAGCAGGTGCCTGGCTTGCGCTTCTATGTGTCGAGACTTGGAGCTGGCCAGCGCGCACCTTCCCGCTGTGTGTGCTGCTGTCCGCAAACAGCCTCCAAACAAAGCAGGGCACTAAGGCAAGAGAAGTAAGCGCCCCAGGAGGGAATCTGCCTGCGAGGGAAGCTGTGCAGCACATGCCTTGTTCCGCTCAACACTTCCCTGACTCTTAGGCAAAGCCCATCTCAGCTGGCTTGTAGGCGTGCCTCCGTGCTCAGAAGCAGCCCTGTGGCAGGCAACACAGTGCGGGATGTCTTCTGGGCACGCAGCATGCTGCTTCCCATGCCCGGGACAAACCGCGAGCAGGTGCCTGGCTTGCGATTCTATGTGCCGAGACTTGGAGCTGGCCAGCGCGCACCTTCCCGCTGTGTGTGCTGCTGTCCGCAAACAGCCTCCAAACAAAGCAGGGCACTAAGGCAGGAGAATTAAGCGCCCCAGGAGGGAATCTGCCTGCGAGGGAAGCTGTGCAGCACATCCCTTGTTCCGCTCGCCACTTCCCTGACTCTTAGGCAAAGCCCATCTCAGCTGGCTTGTAGGCGTGCCTCCGTGCTCAGAAGCAGCGCCGTGGCAGGCAGGACAGTGCGGGATGTCTTCTGGGCACGCAGCATGCTGCTTCCCATGCCCGGGACAAACCGCGAGCAGGTGCCTGGCTTGCGCTTCTATGTGCCGAGACTTGGAGCTGGCCAGCGCGCACCTTCCCGCTGTGTGTGCTGCTGTCCGCAAACAGCCTCCAAACAAAGCAGGGCACTAAGGCAGGAGAAGTAAGCGCCCCAGGAGGGAATCTGCCTGCGAGGGAAGCTGTGCAGCACATCCCTTGTTCCGCTCGCCACTTCCCTGACTCCTAGGCAAAGCCCATCTCAGCTGGCTTGTAGGCGTGCCTCCGTGCTCAGAAGCAGCCCCATGGCAGGCAGGACAGTGCGGGATGTCTTCTGGGCACGCAGCATGCTGCTTCCCATGCCCGGGACAAACTGCGAGCAGGTGCCTGGCTTGCGCTTCTATGTGCCGAGACTTGGAGCTGGCCAGCACGCACCTTCCCGCTGTGTGTGCTGCTGTCCGCAAACAGCCTCCAAACAAAGCAGGGCACTAAGGCAGGAGAAGTAAGCGCCCCAGGAGGGAATCTGCCTGCGAGGGAAGCTGTGCAGCACATCCCTTGTTCCGCTCGCCACTTCCCTGACTCTTAGGCAAAGCCCATCTCAGCTGGCTTGTAGGCGTGCCTCCGTGCTCAGAAGCAGCCCCGTGGCAGGCAGGACAGTGCGGGATGTCTTCTGGGCACGCAGCATGCTGCTTCCCATGCCCGGGACAAACCGCGAGCAGGTGCCTGGCTTGCGATTCTATGTGCCGAGACTTGGAGCTGGCCAGCGCGCACCTTCCCGCTGTGTGTGCTGCTGTCCGCAAACAGCCTCCAAACAAAGCAGGGCACTAAGGCAAGAGAAGTAAGCGCCCCAGGAGGGAATCTGCCTGCGAGGGAACCTGTGCAGCACATCCCTTGTTCCGCTCGCCACTTCCCTGACTCTTAGGCAAAGCCCATCTCAGCTTGCTTGGAGGCGTGCCTCCGTGCTCAGAAGCAGTCCCGTGGCAGGCAGGACAGTGCGGGATGTCTTCTGGGCACGCAGCATGCTGCTTCCCACTCCCGGGACAAACTGCGAGCAGGTGCCTCGCTTGCGCTTCTATGTGCCGAGACTTGGAGCTGGCCAGCGCGCACCTTCCCGCTGTGTGTGCTGCTGTCCGCAAACAGCCTCCAAACAAAGCAGGGCACTAAGGCAGGAGAACTAAGAGCCCCAGGAGGGAATCTGCCTGCGAGGGAAGCTGTGCAGCACATCCCTTGTTCCGCTCGCCACTTCCCTGACTCTTAGGCAAAGCCCATCTCAGCTGGCTTGTAGGCGTGCCTCCGTGCTCAGAAGCAGCCCCGTGGCAGGCAACACAGTGCGGGATGTCTTCTGGGCACGCAGCATGCTGCTTCCCATGCCCGGGACAAACTGCGAGCAGGTGCCTGGCTTGCGCTTCTATGTGCCGAGACTTGGAGCTGGCCAGCGCGCACCTTCCCGCTGTGTGTGCTGCTGTCCGCAAACAGCCTCCAAACAAAGCAGGGCACTAAGGCAGGAGAACTAAGCGCCCCAGGAGGGAATCTGCCTGTGAGGGAACCTGTGCAGCACATCCCTTGTTCCGCTCGCCACTTCCCTGACTCTTAGGCAAAGCCCATCTCAGCTGGCTTGTAGGCGTGCCTCCGTGCTCAGAAGCAGCCCTGTGGCAGGCAGGACAGTGCGGGATGTCTTCTGGGCACGCAGCATGCTGCTTCCCACTCCCGGGACAAACTGCGAGCAGGTGCCTCGCTTGCGCTTCTATGTGCCGAGACTTGGAGCTGGACAGCGCGCACCTTCCCGCTGTGTGTGCTGCTGTCCACAAACAGCCTCCAAACAAAGCAGGGCACTAAGGCAGGAGAATTAAGCGCCCCAGGAGGGAATCTGCCTGCGAGGGAACCTGTGCAGCACATCCCTTGTTCCGCTCAACACTTCCCTGACTCTTAGGCAAAGCCCATCTCAGCTGGCTTGTAGGCGTGCCTCCGTGCTCAGAAGCAGCCCTGTGGAAGGCAGGACAGTGCGGGATGTCTTCTGGGCACGCAGCATGCTGCTTCCCATGCCCGGGACAAACCGCGAGCAGGTGCCTGGCTTGCGCTTCTATGTGCCGAGACTTGGAGCTGGCCAGCGCGCACCTTCCCGCTGTGTGTGCTGCTGTCCGCAAACAGCCTCCAAACAAAGCAGGGCACTAAGGCAAGAGAAGTAAGCGCCCCAGGAGGGAATCTGCCTGTGAGGGAAGCTGTGCAGCACATGCCTTGTTCCGCTCGCCACTTCCCTGACTCTTAGGCAAAGCCCATCTCAGCTGGCTTGTAGGCGTGCCTCCGTGCTCAGAAGCAGCCCCGTGGCAGGCAGGACAGTGCGGGATGTCTTCTGGGCACGCAGCATGCTGCTTCCCATGCCCGGGACAAACCGCGAGCAGGTGCCTGGCTTGCGCTTCTATGTGTCGAGACTTGGAGCTGGCCAGCGCGCACCTTCCCACTGTGTGTGCTGCTGTCCGCAAACAGCCTCCAAACAAAGCAGGGCACTAAGGCAGGAGAAGTAAGCGCCCCAGGAGGGAATCTGCCTGCGAGGGAAGCTGTGCAGCACATCCCTTGTTCCGCTCAACACTTCCCTGACTCTTAGGCAAAGCCCATCTCAGCTGGCTTGTAGGCGTGCCTCCGTGCTCAGAAGCAGCCCTGTGGCAGGCAGGACAGTGCGGGATGTCTTCTGGGCACGCAGCATGCTGCTTCCCATACCCGGGACAAACCGCGAGCAGGTGCCTGGCTTGCGATTCTATGTGCCGAGACTTGGAGCTGGCCAGCGCGCACCTTCCCGCTGTGTGTGCTGCTGTCCGCAAACAGCCTCCAAACAAAGCAGGGCACTAAGGCAGGAGAATTAAGCGCCCCAGGAGGGAATCTGCCTGCGAGGGAACCTGTGCAGCACATCCCTTGTTCCGCTCGCCACTTCCCTGACTCTTAGGCAAAGCCCATCTCAGCTGGCTTGTAGGCGTGCCTCCGTGCTCAGAAGCAGCCCCGTGGCAGGCAGGACAGTGCGAGATGTCTTCTGGGCACGCAGCATGCTGCTTCCCATGCCCGGGACAAACTGCGAGCAGGTGCCTGGCTTGCGCTTCCATCTGCCGAGACTTGGAGCTGGCCAGCGCGCACCTTCCCGCTGTGTGTGCTGCTGTCCGCAAACAGCCTCCAAACAAAGCAGGGCACTAAGGCAAGAGAAGTAAGCACCCCAGGAGGGAATCTGCCTGCGAGGGAACCTGTGCAGCACATCCCTTGTTCCGCTCGCCACTTCCCTGACTCTTAGGCAAAGCCCATCTCAGCTGGCTTGTAGGCGTGCCTCCGTGCTCAGAAGCAGCCCCGTGGCAGGCAGGACAGTGCGAGAAGTACTCTGGGCACGCAGCATACTGCTTCCCATGCCCGGGACAAACTGCGAGCAGGTGCCTGGCTTGTGCTTCCATCTGCCGAGACTTGGAGCTGGCCAGCGCGCACCTTCCCGCTGTGTGTGCTGCTGTCCGCAAACAGCCTCCAAACAAAGCAGGGCACTAAGGCAAGAGAAGTAAGCGCCCCAGGAGGGAATCTGCCTGCGAGGGAAGCTGTGCAGCACATCCCTTGTTCCGCTCGCCACTTCCCTGACTCTTAGGCAAAGCCCATCTCAGCTGGCTTGTAGGCGTGCCTCCGTGCTCAGAAGCAGCCCCGTGGCAGGCAGGACAGTGCGGGATGTCTTCTGGGCACGCAGCATGCTGCTTCCCATGCCCGGGACAAACCGCGAGCAGGTGCCTGGCTTGCGCTTCTATGTGCCGAGACTTGGAGCTGGCCAGCGCGCACCTTCCCGCCTTGTGTGCTGCTGTCCGCAAACAGCCTCCAAACAAAGCAGGGCACTAAGGCAAGAGAAGTAAGCGCCCCAGGAGGGAATCTGCCTGCGAGGGAAGCTGTGCAGCACATCCCTTGTTCCGCTCGCCACTTCCCTGACTCTTAGGCAAAGCCCATCTCAGCTGGCTTGTAGGCGTGCCTCCGTGCTCAGAAGCAGCCCCATGGCAGGCAGGACAGTGCGGGATGTCTTCTGGGCACGCAGCATGCTGCTTCCCATGCCCGGGACAAACTGCGAGCAGGTGCCTGGCTTGCGCTTCCATCTGCCGAGACTTGGAGCTGGCCAGCGCGCACCTTCCCGCTGTGTGTGCTGCTGTCCGCAAACAGCCTCCAAACAAAGCAGGGCACTAAGGCAAGAGAAGTAAGCGCCCCAGGAGGGAATCTGCCTGCGAGGGAAGCTGTGCAGCACATCCCTTGTTCCGCTCGCCACTTCCCTGACGCTTAGGCAAAGCCCATCTCAGCTGGCTTGTAGGCGTGCCTCCGTGCTCAGAAGCAGCCCCGTGGCAGGCAGGACAGTGCGGGATGTCTTCTGGGCACGCAGCATGCTGCTTCCCATGCCCGGGACAAACTGCGAGCAGGTGCCTGGCTTGCGCTTCTATGTGCCGAGACTTGGAGCTGGCCAGCGCGCACCTTCCCGCTGTGTGTGCTGCTGTCCGCAAACAGCCTCCAAACAAAGCAGGGCACTAAGGCAGGAGAATTAAGCGCCCCAGGAGGGAATCTGCCTGCGAGGGAACCTGTGTAGCACATCCCTTGTTCCGCTCGCCACTTCCCTGACTCTTAGGCAAAGCCCATCTCAGCTTGCTTGGAGGCGTGCCTCCGTGCTCAGAAGCAGCGCCGTGGCAGGCAGGACAGTGCGGGATGTCTTCTGGGCACGCAGCATGCTGCTTCCCATGCCCGGGACAAACTGCGAGCAGGTGCCTGGCTTGCGCTTCTATGTGCCGAGACTTGGAGCTGGCCAGCACGCACCTTCCCGCTGTGTGTGCTGCTGTCCGCAAACAGCCTCCAAACAAAGCAGGGCACTAAGGCAGGAGAAGTAAGCGCCCCAGGAGGGAATCTGCCTGCGAGGGAAGCTGTGCAGCACATCCCTTGTTCCGCTCGCCACTTCCCTGACTCTTAGGCAAAGCCCATCTCAGCTGGCTTGTAGGCGTGCCTCCGTGCTCAGAAGCAGCCCCGTGGCAGGCAGGACAGTGCGGGATGTCTTCTGGGCACGCAGCATGCTGCTTCCCATGCCCGGGACAAACCGCGAGCAGGTGCCTGGCTTGCGATTCTATGTGCCGAGACTTGGAGCTGGCCAGCGCGCACCTTCCCGCTGTGTGTGCTGCTGTCCGCAAACAGCCTCCAAACAAAGCAGGGCACTAAGGCAAGAGAAGTAAGCGCCCCAGGAGGGAATCTGCCTGCGAGGGAAGCTGTGCAGCACATCCCTTGTTCCGCTCAACACTTCCCTGACTCTTAGGCAAAGCCCATCTCAGCTGGCTTGTAGGCGTGCCTCCGTGCTCAGAAGCAGCCCCGTGGCAGGCAGGACAGTGCGGGATGTCTTCTGGGCACGCAGCATGCTGCTTCCTATGCCCGGGACAAACCGCGAGCAGGTGCCTGGCTTGCGCTTCTATGTGTCGAGACTTGGAGCTGGCCAGCGCGCACCTTCCCACTGTGTGTGCTGCTGTCCGCAAACAGCCTCCAAACAAAGCAGGGCACTAAGGCAGGAGAAGTAAGCGCCCCAGGAGGGAATCTGCCTGCGAGGGAAGCTGTGCAGCACATCCCTTGTTCCGCTCGCCACTTCCCTGACTCTTAGGCAAAGCCCATCTCAGCTGGCTTGTAGGCGTGCCTCCGTGCTCAGAAGCAGCCCCGTGGCAGGCAGGACAGTGCGGGATGTCTTCTGGGCACACAGCATGCTGCTTCCCATGCCCGGGACAAACTGCGAGCAGGTGCCTGGCTTGCGCTTCTATGTGCCGAGACTTGGAGCTGGCCAGCGCGCACCTTCCCGCTGTGTGTGCTGCTGTCCGCAAACAGCCTCCAAACAAAGCAGGGCACTAAGGCAAGAGAAGTAGGTGCCCCAGGAGGGAATCTGCCTGCGAGGGAAGCTGTGCAGCACATCCCTTGTTCCGCTCGCCACTTCCCTGACTCTTAGGCAAAGCCCATCTCAGCTGGCTTGTAGGCGTGCCTCCGTGCTCAGAAGCAGCGCCGTGGCAGGCAGGACAGTGCGGGATGTCTTCTGGGCACGCAGCATGCTGCTTCCCATGCCCGGGACAAACTGCGAGCAGGTGCCTGGCTTGCGCTTCTATGTGCCGAGACTTGGAGCTGGCCAGCACGCACCTTCCCGCTGTGTGTGCTGCTGTCCGCAAACAGCCTCCAAACAAAGCAGGGCACTAAGGCAGGAGAAGTAAGCACCCCAGGAGGGAATCTGCCTGCGAGGGAAGCTGTGCAGCACATCCCTTGTTCCGCTCGCCACTTCCCTGACTCTTAGGCAAAGCCCATCTCAGCTGGCTTGTAGGCGTGCCTCCGTGCTCAGAAGCAGCCCCGTGGCAGGCAGGACAGTGCGGGATGTCTTCTGGGCACGCAGCATGCTGCTTCCCATGCCCGGGACAAACCGCGAGCAGGTGCCTGGCTTGCGATTCTATGTGCCGAGACTTGGAGCTGGCCAGCGCGCACCTTCCCGCTGTGTGTGCTGCTGTCCGCAAACAGCCTCCAAACAAAGCAGGGCACTAAGGCAAGAGAAGTAAGCGCCCCAGGAGGGAATCTGCCTGCGAGGGAAGCTGTGCAGCACATCCCTTGTTCCGCTCAACACTTCCCTGACTCTTAGGCAAAGCCCATCTCAGCTGGCTTGTAGGCGTGCCTCCGTGCTCAGAAGCAGCCCCGTGGCAGGCAGGACAGTGCGGGATGTCTTCTGGGCACGCAGCATGCTGCTTCCCATGCCCGGGACAAACCGCGAGCAGGTGCCTGGCTTGCGCTTCTATGTGTCGAGACTTGGAGCTGGCCAGCGCGCACCTTCCCACTGTGTGTGCTGCTGTCCGCAAACAGCCTCCAAACAAAGCAGGGCACTAAGGCAGGAGAAGTAAGCGCCCCAGGAGGGAATCTGCCTGCGAGGGAAGCTGTGCAGCACATCCCTTGTTCCGCTCGCCACTTCCCTGACTCTTAGGCAAAGCCCATCTCAGCTGGCTTGTAGGCGTGCCTCCGTGCTCAGAAGCAGCCCCGTGGCAGGCAGGACAGTGCGGGATGTCTTCTGGGCACACAGCATGCTGCTTCCCATGCCCGGGACAAACTGCGAGCAGGTGCCTGGCTTGCGCTTCTATGTGCCGAGACTTGGAGCTGGCCAGCGCGCACCTTCCCGCTGTGTGTGCTGCTGTCCGCAAACAGCCTCCAAACAAAGCAGGGCACTAAGGCAAGAGAAGTAAGTGCCCCAGGAGGGAATCTGCCTGCGAGGGAACCTGTGCAGCACATCCCTTGTTCCGCTCGCCACTTCCCTGACTCTTAGGCAAAGCCCATCTCAGCTGGCTTGTAGGCGTGCCTCCGTGCTCAGAAACAGCCCCGTGGCAGGCAACACAGTGCGGGATGTCTTCTGGGCACGCAGCATGCTGCTTCCCATGCCCGGGACAAACTGCGAGCAGGTGCCTGGCTTGCGCTTCTATGTGCCGAGACTTGGAGCTGGCCAGCGCGCACCTTCCCGCTGTGTGTGCTGCTGTCCGCAAAGAGCCTCCAAACAAAGCAGGGCACTAAGGCAAGAGAACTAAGAGCCCCAGGAGGGAATCTGCCTGCGAGGGAAGCTGTGCAGCACATCCCTTGTTCCGCTCGCCACTTCCCTGACTCTTAGGCAAAGCCCATCTCAGCTGGCTTGTAGGCGTGCCTCCGTGCTCAGAAGCAGCCCCGTGGCAGGCAGGACAGTGTGGGATGTCTTCTGAGCACGCAGCATGCTGCTTCCCATGCCCGGGACAAACTGCGAGCAGGTGCCTGGCTTGCGCTTCTATGTGTCGAGACTTGGAGCTGGACAGCGCGCACCTTCCCGCTGTGTGTGCTGCTGTCCGCAAACAGCCTCCAAAAAAAGCAGGGCACTAAGGCAGGAGAATTAAGCGCCCCAGGAGGGAATCTGCCTGCGAGGGAACCTGTGTAGCACATCCCTTGTTCCGCTCGCCACTTCCCTGACTCTTAGGCAAAGCCCATCTCAGCTGGCTTGTAGGCGTGCCTCCGTGCTCAGAAGCAGCCCCGTGGCAGGCAGGACAGTGCGGGATGTCTTCTGGGCACGCAGCATGCTGCTTCCCACTCCCGGGACAAACCGCGAGCAGGTGCCTCGCTTGCGCTTCTATGTGCCGAGACTTGGAGCTGGCCAGCGCGCACCTTCCCGCTGTGTGTGCTGCTGTCCGCAAACAGCCTCCAAACAAAGCAGGGCACTAAGGCAAGAGAAGTAAGCGCCCCAGGAGGGAATCTGCCTGCGAGGGAAGCTGTGCAGCACATCCCTTGTTCCGCTCGCCACTTCCCTGACTCTTAGGCAAAGCCCATCTCAGCTGGCTTGTAGGCGTGCCTCCGTGCTCAGAAGCAGCCCCGTGGCAGGCAGGACAGTGCGGGATGTCTTCTGGGCACGCAGCATGCTGCTTCCCATGCCCGGGACAAACTGCGAGCAGGTGCCTGGCTTGCGCTTCTATGTGCCGAGACTTGGAGCTGGCCAGCGCGCACCTTCCCGCTGTGTGTGCTGCTGTCCGCAAAGAGCCTCCAAACAAAGCAGGGCACTAAGGCAAGAGAACTAAGAGCCCCAGGAGGGAATCTGCCTGCGAGGGAAGCTGTGCAGCACATCCCTTGTTCCGCTCGCCACTTCCCTGACTCTTAGGCAAAGCCCATCTCAGCTGGCTTGTAGGCGTGCCTCCGTGCTCAGAAGCAGCCCCGTGGCAGGCAGGACAGTGTGGGATGTCTTCTGAGCACGCAGCATGCTGCTTCCCATGCCCGGGACAAACTGCGAGCAGGTGCCTGGCTTGCGCTTCTATGTGTCGAGACTTGGAGCTGGACAGCGCGCACCTTCCCGCTGTGTGTGCTGCTGTCCGCAAACAGCCTCCAAAAAAAGCAGGGCACTAAGGCAGGAGAATTAAGCGCCCCAGGAGGGAATCTGCCTGCGAGGGAACCTGTGTAGCACATCCCTTGTTCCGCTCGCCACTTCCCTGACTCTTAGGCAAAGCCCATCTCAGCTGGCTTGTAGGCGTGCCTCCGTGCTCAGAAGCAGCCCCGTGGCAGGCAGGACAGTGCGGGATGTCTTCTGGGCACGCAGCATGCTGCTTCCCACTCCCGGGACAAACTGCGAGCAGGTGCCTCGCTTGCGCTTCTATGTGCCGAGACTTGGAGCTGGCCAGCGCGCACCTTCCTACTGTGTGTGCTGCTGTCCGCAAACAGCCTCCAAACAAAGCAGGGCACTAAGGCAAGAGAAGTAAGCGCCCCAGGAGGGAATCTGCCTGCGAGGGAAGCTGTGCAGCACATCCCTTGTTCCGCTCGCCACTTCCCTGACTCTTAGGCAAAGCCCATCTCAGCTGGCTTGTAGGCGTGCCTCCGTGCTCAGAAGCAGCCCCGTGGCAGGCAGGACAGTGCGGGATGTCTTCTGGGCACGCAGCATGCTGCTTCCCATGCCCGGGACAAACCGCGAGCAGGTGCCTGGCTTGCGCTTCTATGTGCCGAGACTTGGAGCTGGCCAGCGCGCACCTTCCCACTGTGTGTGCTGCTGTCCGCAAACAGCCTCCAAACAAAGCAGGGCACTAAGGCAGGAGAAGTAAGCGCCCCAGGAGGGAATCTGCCTGCGAGGGAAGCTGTGCAGCACATCCCTTGTTCCGCTCGCCACTTCCCTGACTCTTAGGCAAAGCCCATCTCAGCTGGCTTGTAGGCGTGCCTCCGTGCTCAGAAGCAGCCCCGTGGCAGGCAGGACAGTGCGGGATGTCTTCTGGGCACGCAGCATGCTGCTTCCCATGCCCGGGACAAACCGCGAGCAGGTGCCTCGCTTGAGCTTCTATGTGCCGAGACTTGGAGCTGGCCAGCGCGCACCTTCCCGCTGTGTGTGCTGCTGTCTACAAACAGCCTCCAAACAAAGCAGGGCACTAAGGCAGGAGAATTAAGCGCCCCAGGAGGGAATATGCCTGCGAGGGAAGCTGTGCAGCACATCCCTTGTTCCGCTCGCCACTTCCCTGACTCTTAGGCAAAGCCCATCTCAGCTGGCTTGTAGGCGTGCCTCCGTGCTCAGAAGCAGCGCCGTGGCAGGCAGGACAGTGCGGGATGTCTTCTGGGCACGCAGCATGCTGCTTCCCATGCCCGGGACAAACTCCGAGCAGGTGCCTGGCTTGCGCTTCTATGTGCCGAGACTTGGAGCTGGCCAGCACGCACCTTCCCGCTGTGTGTGCTGCTGTCCGCAAACAGCCTCCAAACAAAGCAGGGCACTAAGGCAGGAGAAGTAAGCGCCCCAGGAGGGAATCTGCCTGCGAGGGAAGCTGTGCAGCACATCCCTTGTTCCGCTCGCCACTTCCCTGACTCTTAGGCAAAGCCCATCTCAGCTGGCTTGTAGGCGTGCCTCCGTGCTCAGAAGCAGCCCCGTGGCAGGCAGGACAGTGCGGGATGTCTTCTGGGCACGCAGCATGCTGCTTCCCATGCCCGGGACAAACCGCGCGCAGGTGCCTGGCTTGCGATTCTATGTGCCGAGACTTGGAGCTGGCCAGCGCGCACCTTCCCGCTGTGTGTGCTGCTGTCCGCAAACAGCCTCCAAACAAAGCAGGGCACTAAGGCAAGAGAAGTAAGCGCCCCAGGAGGGAATCTGCCTGCGAGGGAAGCTGTGCAGCACATCCCTTGTTCCGCTCGCCACTTCCCTGACTCTTAGGCAAAGCCCATCTCAGCTGGCTTGTAGGCGTGCCTCCGTGCTCAGAAGCAGCCCTGTGGCAGGCAGGACAGTGCGGGATGTCTTCTGGGCACGCAGCATGCTGCTTCCCACGCCCGGGACAAACCGCGAGCAGGTGCCTGGCTTGCGCTTCTATGTGTCGAGACTTGGAGCTGGCCAGCGCGCACCTTCCCACTGTGTGTGCTGCTGTCCGCAAACAGCCTCCAAACAAAGCAGGGCACTAAGGCAAGAGAAGTAAGCACCCCAGGAGGGAATCTGCCTGCGAGGGAAGCTGTGCAGCACATCCCTTGTTCCGCTCGCCACTTCCCTGACTCTTAGGCAAAGCCCATCTCAGCTGGCTTGTAGGCGTGCCTCCGTGCTCAGAAGCAGCCCCGTGGCAGGCAACACAGTGCGGGATGTCTTCTGGGCATGCAGCATGCTGCTTCCCATGCCCGGGACAAACCGCGAGCAGGTGCCTGGCTTGCGCTTCTATGTGCCGAGACTTGGAGCTGGCCAGCGCGCACCTTCCCGCTGTGTGTGCTGCTGTCCGCAAACAGCCTCCAAACAAAGCAGGGCACTAAGGCAGGAGAATTAAGCACCCCAGGAGGGAATCTGCCTGCGAGGGAAGCTGTGCAGCACATCCCTTGTTCCGCTCGCCACTTCCCTGACTCTTAGGCAAAGCCCATCTCAGCTGGCTTGTAGGCGTGCCTCCGTGCTCAGAAGCAGCGCCGTGGCAGGCAGGACAGTGCGGGATGTCTTCTGGGCACGCAGCATGCTGCTTCCCATGCCCGGGACAAACCGCGAGCAGGTGCCTGGCTTGCGCTTCTATGTGTCGAGACTTGGAGCTGGCCAGCGCGCACCTTCCCGCTGTGTGTGCTGCTGTCCGCAAACAGCCTCCAAACAAAGCAGGGCACTAAGGCAAGAGAAGTAAGCGCCCCAGGAGGGAATCTGCCTGCGAGGGAAGCTGTGCAGCACATGCCTTGTTCCGCTCAACACTTCCCTGACTCTTAGGCAAAGCCCATCTCAGCTGGCTTGTAGGCGTGCCTCCGTGCTCAGAAGCAGCCCTGTGGCAGGCAACACAGTGCGGGATGTCTTCTGGGCACGCAGCATCTGCTTCCCATGCCCGGGACAAACCGCGAGCAGGTGCCTGGCTTGCGATTCTATGTGCCGAGACTTGGAGCTGGCCAGCGCGCACCTTCCCACTGTGTGTGCTGCTGTCCGCAAACAGCCTCCAAACAAAGCAGGGCACTAAGGCAGGAGAATTAAGCGCCCCAGGAGGGAATCTGCCTGCGAGGGAAGCTGTGCAGCACATCCCTTGTTCCGCTCGCCACTTCCCTGACTCTTAGGCAAAGCCCATCTCAGCTGGCTTGTAGGCGTGCCTCCGTGCTCAGAAGCAGCGCCGTGGCAGGCAGGACAGTGCGGGATGTCTTCTGGGCACGCAGCATGCTGCTTCCCATGCCCGGGACAAACCGCGAGCAGGTGCCTGGCTTGCGCTTCTATGTGCCGAGACTTGGAGCTGGCCAGCGCGCACCTTCCCGCTGTGTGTGCTGCTGTCCGCAAACAGCCTCCAAACAAAGCAGGGCACTAAGGCAGGAGAAGTAAGCGCCCCAGGAGGGAATCTGCCTGCGAGGGAAGCTGTGCAGCACATCCCTTGTTCCGCTCGCCACTTCCCTGACTCTTAGGCAAAGCCCATCTCAGCTGGCTTGTAGGCGTGCCTCCGTGCTCAGAAGCAGCCCCATGGCAGGCAGGACAGTGCGGGATGTCTTCTGGGCACGCAGCATGCTGCTTCCCATGCCCGGGACAAACTGCGAGCAGGTGCCTGGCTTGCGCTTCTATGTGCCGAGACTTGGAGCTGGCCAGCACGCACCTTCCCGCTGTGTGTGCTGCTGTCCGCAAACAGCCTCCAAACAAAGCAGGGCACTAAGGCAGGAGAAGTAAGCGCCCCAGGAGGGAATCTGCCTGCGAGGGAAGCTGTGCAGCACATCCCTTGTTCCGCTCGCCACTTCCCTGACTCTTAGGCAAAGCCCATCTCAGCTGGCTTGTAGGCGTGCCTCCGTGCTCAGAAGCAGCCCCGTGGCAGGCAGGACAGTGCGGGATGTCTTCTGGGCACGCAGCATGCTGCTTCCCATGCCCGGGACAAACCGCGAGCAGGTGCCTGGCTTGCGATTCTATGTGCCGAGACTTGGAGCTGGCCAGCGCGCACCTTCCCGCTGTGTGTGCTGCTGTCCGCAAACAGCCTCCAAACAAAGCAGGGCACTAAGGCAAGAGAAGTAAGCGCCCCAGGAGGGAATCTGCCTGTGAGGGAAGCTGTGCAGCACATCCCTTGTTCCGCTCGCCACTTCCCTGACTCTTAGGCAAAGCCCATCTCAGCTGGCTTGTAGGCGTGCCTCCGTGCTCAGAAGCAGCCCTGTGGCAGGCAGGACAGTGCGGGATGTCTTCTGGGCACGCAGCATGCTGCTTCCCATGCCCGGGACAAACTGCGAGCAGGTGCCTGGCTTGCGATTCTATGTGCCGAGACTTGGAGCTGGCCAGCGCGCACCTTCCCGCTGTGTGTGCTGCTGTCCGCAAACAGCCTCCAAACAAAGCAGGGCACTAAGGCAAGAGAAGTAAGCGCCCCAGGAGGGAATCTGCCTGCGAGGGAAGCTGTGCAGCACATCCCTTGTTCCGCTCGCCACTTCCCTGACTCTTAGGCAAAGCCCATCTCAGCTGGCTTGTAGGCGTGCCTCCGTGCTCAGAAGCAGCCCCGTGGCAGGCAACACAGTGCGGGATGTCTTCTGGGCACGCAGCATGCTGCTTCCCATGCCCGGGACAAACCGCGAGCAGGTGCCTGGCTTGCGCTTCTATGTGCCGAGACTTGGAGCTGGCCAGCGCGCACCTTCCCGCTGTGTGTGCTGCTGTCCGCAAACAGCCTCCAAACAAAGCAGGGCACTAAGGCAAGAGAAGTAAGCGCCCCAGGAGGGAATCTGCCTGCGAGGGAAGCTGTGCAGCACATCCCTTGTTCCGCTCAACACTTCCCTGACTCTTAGGCAAAGCCCATCTCAGCTGGCTTGTAGGCATGCCTCCGTGCTCAGAAGCAGCCCCGTGGCAGGCAGGACAGTGCGGGATGTCTTCTGGGCACGCAGCATGCTGCTTCCCATGCCCGGGACAAACCGCGAGCAGGTGCCTGGCTTGCGCTTCTATGTGTCGAGACTTGGAGCTGGCCAGCGCGCACCTTCCCACTGTGTGTGCTGCTGTCCGCAAACAGCCTCCAAACAAAGCAGGGCACTAAGGCAAGAGAAGTAAGCACCCCAGGAGGGAATCTGCCTGCGAGGGAAGCTGTGCAGCACATCCCTTGTTCCGCTCAACACTTCCCTGACTCTTAGGCAAAGCCCATCTCAGCTGGCTTGTAGGCGTGCCTCCGTGCTCAGAAGCAGCCCTGTGGCAGGCAACACAGTGCGGGATGTCTTCTGGGCACGCAGCATGCTGCTTCCCATGCCCGGGACAAACCGCGAGCAGGTGCCTGGCTTGCGATTCTATGTGCCGAGACTTGGAGCTGGCCAGCGCGCACCTTCCCGCTGTGTGTGCTGCTGTCCGCAAACAGCCTCCAAACAAAGCAGGGCACTAAGGCAGGAGAATTAAGCACCCCAGGAGGGAATCTGCCTGCGAGGGAAGCTGTGCAGCACATCCCTTGTTCCGCTCGCCACTTCCCTGACTCTTAGGCAAAGCCCATCTCAGCTGGCTTGTAGGCGTGCCTCCGTGCTCAGAAGCAGCGCCGTGGCAGGCAGGACAGTGCGGGATGTCTTCTGGGCACGCAGCATGCTGCTTCCCATGCCAGGGACAAACTGCGAGCAGGTGCCTGGCTTGCGCTTCTATGTGTCGAGACTTGGAGCTGGCCAGCGCGCACCTTCCCGCTGTGTGTGCTGCTGTCCGCAAACAGCCTCCAAACAAAGCAGGGCACTAAGGCAAGAGAAGTAAGCGCCCCAGGAGGGAATCTGCCTGCGAGGGAAGCTGTGCAGCACATGCCTTGTTCCGCTCAACACTTCCCTGACTCTTAGGCAAAGCCCATCTCAGCTGGCTTGTAGGCGTGCCTCCGTGCTCAGAAGCAGCCCCGTGGCAGGCAGGACAGTGCGGGATGTCTTCTGGGCACGCAGCATGCTGCTTCCCATGCCCGGGACAAACCGCGAGCAGGTGCCTGGCTTGCGCTTCTATGTGTCGAGACTTGGAGCTGGCCAGCGCGCACCTTCCCGCTGTGTGTGCTGCTGTCCGCAAACAGCCTCCAAACAAAGCAGGGCACTAAGGCAGGAGAAGTAAGCGCCCCAGGAGGGAATCTGCCTGCGAGGGAAGCTGTGCAGCACATCCCTTGTTCCGCTCGCCACTTCCCTGACTCTTAGGCAAAGCCCATCTCAGCTGGCTTGTAGGCGTGCCTCCGTGCTCAGAAGCAGCGCCGTGGCAGGCAGGACAGTGCGGGATGTCTTCTGGGCACGCAGCATGCTGCTTCCCATGCCCGGGACAAACTGCGAGCAGGTGCCTGGCTTGCGCTTCTATGTGCCGAGACTTGGAGCTGGCCAGCACGCACCTTCCCGCTGTGTGTGCTGCTGTCCGCAAACAGCCTCCAAACAAAGCAGGGCACTAAGGCAGGAGAAGTAAGCGCCCCAGGAGGGAATCTGCCTGCGAGGGAACCTGTGCAGCACATCCCTTGTTCCGCTCGCCACTTCCCTGACTCTTAGGCAAAGCCCATCTCAGCTGGCTTGTAGGCGTGCCTCCGTGCTCAGAAGCAGCCCCGTGGCAGGCAGGACAGTGAGGGATGTCTTCTGGGCACGCAGCATGCTGCTTCCCATGCCCGGGACAAACCGCGAGCAGGTGCCTGGCTTGCGATTCTATGTGCCGAGACTTGGAGCTGGCCAGCGCGCACCTTCCCGCTGTGTGTGCTGCTGTCCGCAAACAGCCTCCAAACAAAGCAGGGCACTAAGGCAGGAGAATTAAGCGCCCCAGGAGGGAATCTGCCTGCGAGGGAAGCTGTGCAGCACATCCCTTGTTCCGCTCGCCACTTCCCTGACTCTTAGGCAAAGCCCATCTCAGCTGGCTTGTAGGCGTGCCTCCGTGCTCAGAAGCAGCCCCGTGGCAGGCAGGACAGTGCGGGATGTCTTCTGGGCACGCAGCATGCTGCTTCCCATGCCCGGGACAAACCGCGAGCAGGTGCCTGGCTTGTGCCTCTATGTGCCGAGACTTGGAGCTGGCCAGCGCGCACCTTCCCGCCTTGTGTGCTGCTGTCCGCAAACAGCCTCCAAACAAAGCAGGGCACTAAGGCAAGAGAAGTAAGCGCCCCAGGAGGGAATCTGCCTGCGAGGGAAGCTGTGCAGCAAATCCCTTGTTCCACTCGCCACTTCCCTGACTCTTAGGCAAAGCCCATCTCAGCTGGCTTGTAGGCGTGCCTCCGTGCTCAGAAGCAGCCCCGTGGCAGGCAGGACAGTGCGGGATGTCTTCTGGGCACGCAGCATGCTGCTTCCCATGCCCGGGACAAACCGCGAGCAGGTGCCTGGCTTGCGCTTCTATGTGCCGAGACTTGGAGCTGGCCAGCGCGCACCTTCCCGCTGTGTGTGCTGCTGTCCGCAAACAGCCTCCAAACAAAGCAGGGCACTAAGGCAAGAGAAGTAAGCGCCCCAGGAGGGAATCTGCCTGCGAGGGAACCTGTGCAGCACATCCCTTGTTCCGCTCGCCACTTCCCTGACTCTTAGGCAAAGCCCATCTCAGCTGGCTTGTAGGCGTGCCTCCGTGCTCAGAAGCAGCCCCGTGGCAGGCAACACAGTGCGGGATGTCTTCTGGGCACGCATCATGCTGCTTCCCATGCCCGGGACAAACTGCGAGCAGGTGCCTGGCTTGCGCTTCTATGTGCCGAGACTTGGAGCTGGCCAGCGCGCACCTTCCCGCTGTGTGTGCTGCTGTCCGCAAACAGCCTCCAAACAAAGCAGGGCACTAAGGCAGGAGAAGTAAGCGCCCCAGGAGGGAATCTGCCTGCGAGGGAAGCTGTGCAGCACATCCCTTGTTCCGCTCGCCACTTCCCTGACTCTTAGGCAAAGCCCATCTCAGCTGGCTTGTAGGCGTGCCTCCGTGCTCAGAAGCAGCCCTGTGGCAGGCAGGACAGTGCGGGATGTCTTCTGGGCACGCAGCATGCTGCTTCCCACTCCCGGGACAAACTGCGAGCAGGTGCCTCGCTTGCGCTTCTATGTGCCGAGACTTGGAGCTGGCCAGCGCGCACCTTCCCGCTGTGTGTGCTGCTGTCCACAAACAGCCTCCAAACAAAGCAGGGCACTAAGGCAGGAGAATTAAGCGCCCCAGGAGGGAATCTGCCTGCGAGGGAACCTGTGCAGCACATCCCTTGTTCCGCTCAACACTTCCCTGACTCTTAGGCAAAGCCCATCTCAGCTGGCTTGTAGGCGTGCCTCCGTGCTCAGAAGCAGCCCTGTGGAAGGCAGGACAGTGCGGGATGTCTTCTGGGCACGCAGCATGCTGCTTCCCATGCCCGGGACAAACCGCGAGCAGGTGCCTCGCTTGCGCTTCTATGTGCCGAGACTTGGAGCTGGCCAGCGCGCACCTTCCCACTGTGTGTGCTGCTGTCCGCAAACAGCCTCCAAACAAAGCAGGGCACTAAGGCAGGAGAAGTAAGCGCCCCAGGAGGGAATCTGCCTGCGAGGGAAGCTGTGCAGCACATCCCTTGTTCCGCTCAACACTTCCCTGACTCTTAGGCAAAGCCCATCTCAGCTGGCTTGTAGGCGTGCCTCCGTGCTCAGAAGCAGCCCTGTGGCAGGCAACACAGTGCGGGATGTCTTCTGGGCACGCAGCATGCTGCTTCCCATACCCGGGACAAACCGCGAGCAGGTGCCTGGCTTGCGATTCTATGTGCCGAGACTTGGAGCTGGCCAGCGCGCACCTTCCCGCTGTGTGTGCTGCTGTCCGCAAACAGCCTCCAAACAAAGCAGGGCACTAAGGCAGGAGAATTAAGCGCCCCAGGAGGGAATCTGCCTGCGAGGGAACCTGTGCAGCACATCCCTTGTTCCGCTCGCCACTTCCCTGACTCTTAGGCAAAGCCCATCTCAGCTGGCTTGTAGGCGTGCCTCCGTGCTCAGAAGCAGCCCCGTGGCAGGCAGGACAGTGCGAGATGTCTTCTGGGCACGCAGCATGCTGCTTCCCATGCCCGGGACAAACTGCGAGCAGGTGCCTGGCTTGCGCTTCCATCTGCCGAGACTTGGAGCTGGCCAGCGCGCACCTTCCCGCTGTGTGTGCTGCTGTCCGCAAACAGCCTCCAAACAAAGCAGGGCACTAAGGCAAGAGAAGTAAGCACCCCAGGAGGGAATCTGCCTGCGAGGGAACCTGTGCAGCACATCCCTTGTTCCGCTCGCCACTTCCCTGACTCTTAGGCAAAGCCCATCTCAGCTGGCTTGTAGGCGTGCCTCCGTGCTCAGAAGCAGCCCCGTGGCAGGCAGGACAGTGCGAGAAGTACTCTGGGCACGCAGCATACTGCTTCCCATGCCCGGGACAAACTGCGAGCAGGTGCCTGGCTTGTGCTTCCATCTGCCGAGACTTGGAGCTGGCCAGCGCGCACCTTCCCGCTGTGTGTGCTGCTGTCCGCAAACAGCCTCCAAACAAAGCAGGGCACTAAGGCAAGAGAAGTAAGCGCCCCAGGAGGGAATCTGCCTGCGAGGGAAGCTGTGCAGCACATCCCTTGTTCCGCTCGCCACTTCCCTGACTCTTAGGCAAAGCCCATCTCAGCTGGCTTGTAGGCGTGCCTCCGTGCTCAGAAGCAGCCCCGTGGCAGGCAGGACAGTGCGGGATGTCTTCTGGGCACGCAGCATGCTGCTTCCCATGCCCGGGACAAACCGCGAGCAGGTGCCTGGCTTGCGCTTCTATGTGCCGAGACTTGGAGCTGGCCAGCGCGCACCTTCCCGCTGTGTGTGCTGCTGTCCGCAAACAGCCTCCAAACAAAGCAGGGCACTAAGGCAAGAGAAGTAAGCGCCCCAGGAGGGAATCTGCCTGCGAGGGAACCTGTGCAGCACATCCCTTGTTCCGCTCGCCACTTCCCTGACTCTTAGGCAAAGCCCATCTCAGCTGGCTTGTAGGCGTGCCTCCGTGCTCAGAAGCAGCCCCATGGCAGGCAGGACAGTGCGGGATGTCTTCTGGGCACGCAGCATGCTGCTTCCCATGCCCGGGACAAACTGCGAGCAGGTGCCTGGCTTGCGCTTCCATCTGCCGAGACTTGGAGCTGGCCAGCGCGCACCTTCCCGCTGTGTGTGCTGCTGTCCGCAAACAGCCTCCAAACAAAGCAGGGCACTAAGGCAGGAGAAGTAAGCGCCCCAGGAGGGAATCTGCCTGCGAGGGAAGCTGTGCAGCACATCCCTTGTTCCGCTCAACACTTCCCTGACGCTTAGGCAAAGCCCATCTCAGCTGGCTTGTAGGCGTGCCTCCGTGCTCAGAAGCAGCCCCGTGGCAGGCAGGACAGTGCGGGATGTCTTCTGGGCACGCAGCATGCTGCTTCCCATGCCCGGGACAAACTGCGAGCAGGTGCCTGGCTTGCGCTTCTATGTGCCGAGACTTGGAGCTGGCCAGCGCGCACCTTCCCGCTGTGTGTGCTGCTGTCCGCAAACAGCCTCCAAACAAAGCAGGGCACTAAGGCAGGAGAATTAAGCGCCCCAGGAGGGAATCTGCCTGCGAGGGAACCTGTGTAGCACATCCCTTGTTCCGCTCGCCACTTCCCTGACTCTTAGGCAAAGCCCATCTCAGCTTGCTTGGAGGCGTGCCTCCGTGCTCAGAAGCAGCCCCGTGGCAGGCAGGACAGTGCGAGATGTCTTCTGGGCATGCAGCATGCTGCTTCCCATGCCCGGGACAAACTGCGAGCAGGTGCCTCGCTTGCGCTTCTATGTGCCAAGACTTGGAGCTGGCCAGCGCGCACCTTCCCGCTGTGTGTGCTGCTGTCCGCAAACAGCCTCCAAACAAAGCAGGGCACTAAGGCAGGAGAAGTAAGCGCCCCAGGAGGGAATCTGCCTGCGAGGGAACCTGTGCAGCACATCCCTTGTTCCGCTCGCCACTTCCCTGACTCTTAGGCAAAGCCCATCTCAGCTGGCTTGTAGGCGTGCCTCCGTGCTCAGAAGCAGCCCTGTGGCAGGCAGGACAGTGCGGGATGTCTTCTGGGCACGCAGCATGCTGCTTCCCACTCCCGGGACAAACTGCGAGCAGGTGCCTCGCTTGCGCTTCTATGTGCCGAGACTTGGAGCTGGCCAGCGCGCACCTTCCCGCTGTGTGTGCTGCTGTCCGCAAACAGCCTCCAAACAAAGCAGGGCACTAAGGCAAGAGAAGTAAGCGCCCCAGGAGGGAATCTGCCTGCGAGGGAAGCTGTGCAGCACATCCCTTGTTCCGCTCGCCACTTCCCTGACTCTTAGGCAAAGCCCATCTCAGCTGGCTTGTAGGCGTGCCTCCGTGCTCAGAAGCAGCCCCGTGGCAGGCAGGACAGTGCGGGATGTCTTCTGGGCACGCAGCATGCTGCTTCCCATGCCCGGGACAAACTGCGAGCAGGTGCCTGGCTTGCGCTTCCATCTGCCGAGACTTGGAGCTGGCCAGCGCGCACCTTCCCGCTGTGTGTGCTGCTGTCCGCAAACAGCCTCCAAACAAAGCAGGGCACTAAGGCAAGAGAAGTAAGCGCCCCAGGAGGGAATCTGCCTGCGAGGGAAGCTGTGCAGCACATCCCTTGTTCCGCTCGCCACTTCCCTGACGCTTAGGCAAAGCCCATCTCAGCTGGCTTGTAGGCGTGCCTCCGTGCTCAGAAGCAGCCCCGTGGCAGGCAGGACAGTGCGGGATGTCTTCTGGGCACGCAGCATGCTGCTTCCCATGCCCGGGACAAACTGCGAGCAGGTGCCTGGCTTGCGCTTCTATGTGCCGAGACTTGGAGCTGGCCAGCGCGCACCTTCCCGCTGTGTGTGCTGCTGTCCGCAAACAGCCTCCAAACAAAGCAGGGCACTAAGGCAGGAGAATTAAGCGCCCCAGGAGGGAATCTGCCTGCGAGGGAACCTGTGTAGCACATCCCTTGTTCCGCTCGCCACTTCCCTGACTCTTAGGCAAAGCCCATCTCAGCTTGCTTGGAGGCGTGCCTCCGTGCTCAGAAGCAGCCCCGTGGCAGGCAGGACAGTGCGAGATGTCTTCTGGGCATGCAGCATGCTGCTTCCCATGCCCGGGACAAACTGCGAGCAGGTGCCTCGCTTGCGCTTCTATGTGCCAAGACTTGGAGCTGGCCAGCGCGCACCTTCCCGCTGTGTGTGCTGCTGTCCGCAAACAGCCTCCAAACAAAGCAGGGCACTAAGGCAGGAGAAGTAAGCGCCCCAGGAGGGAATCTGCCTGCGAGGGAACCTGTGCAGCACATCCCTTGTTCCGCTCGCCACTTCCCTGACTCTTAGGCAAAGCCCATCTCAGCTGGCTTGTAGGCGTGCCTCCGTGCTCAGAAGCAGCCCTGTGGCAGGCAGGACAGTGCGGGATGTCTTCTGGGCACGCAGCATGCTGCTTCCCACTCCCGGGACAAACTGCGAGCAGGTGCCTCGCTTGCGCTTCTATGTGCCGAGACTTGGAGCTGGCCAGCGCGCACCTTCCCGCTGTGTGTGCTGCTGTCCGCAAACAGCCTCCAAACAAAGCAGGGCACTAAGGCAAGAGAAGTAAGCGCCCCAGGAGGGAATCTGCCTGCGAGGGAAGCTGTGCAGCACATCCCTTGTTCCGCTCGCCACTTCCCTGACTCTTAGGCAAAGCCCATCTCAGCTGGCTTGTAGGCGTGCCTCCGTGCTCAGAAGCAGCCCCGTGGCAGGCAGGACAGTGCGGGATGTCTTCTGGGCACGCAGCATGCTGCTTCCCATGCCCGGGACAAACCGCGAGCAGGTGTCTGGCTTGCGCTTCTATGTGCCGAGACTTGGAGCTGGCCAGCGCGCACCTTCCCACTGTGTGTGCTGCTGTCCGCAAACAGCCTCCAAACAAAGCAGGGCACTAAGGCAAGAGATGTAAGCGCACCAGGAGGGAATCTGCCTGCGAGGGAAGCTGTGCAGCACATCCCTTGTTCCGCTCAACACTTCCCTGACTCTTAGGCAAAGCCCATCTCAGCTGGCTTGTAGGCATGCCTCCGTGCTCAGAAGCAGCGCCGTGGCAGGCAGGACAGTGCGGGATGTCTTCTGGGCACGCAGCATGCTGCTTCCCATGCCCGGGACACACCGCGAGCAGGTGCCTGGCTTGCGCTTCTATGTGTCGAGACTTGGAGCTGGCCAGCGCACACCTTCCCACTGTGTGTGCTGCTGTCCGCAAACAGCCTCCAAACAAAGCAGGGCACTAAGGCAGGAGAAGTAAGCGCCCCAGGAGGGAATCTGCCTGCGAGGGAAGCTGTGCAGCACATCCCTTGTTCCGCTCGCCACTTCCCTGACTCTTAGGCAAAGCCCATCTCAGCTGGCTTGTAGGCGTGCCTCCGTGCTCAGAAGCAGCCCCATGGCAGGCAGGACAGTGCGGGATGTCTTCTGGGCACGCAGCATGCTGCTTCCCATGCCCGGGACAAACTGCGAGCAGGTGCCTGGCTTGCGCTTCTATGTGCCGAGACTTGGAGCTGGCCAGCGCGCACCTTCCCGCTGTGTGTGCTGCTGTCCGCAAACAGCCTCCAAACAAAGCAGGGCACTAAGGCAAGAGAAGTAAGCGCCCCAGGAGGGAATCTGCCTGCGAGGGAAGCTGTGCAGCACATCCCTTGTTCCGCTCGCCACTTCCCTGACTCTTAGGCAAAGCCCATCTCAGCTTGCTTGGAGGCGTGCCTCCGTGCTCAGAAGCAGCCCCGTGGCAGGCAGGACAGTGCGGGATGTCTTCTGGGCACGCAGCATGCTGCTTCCCATGCCCGGGACAAACCGCGAGCAGGTGCCTGGCTTGCGATTCTATGTGCCGAGACTTGGAGCTGGCCAGCGCGCACCTTCCCGCTGTGTGTGCTGCTGTCCGCAAACAGCCTCCAAACAAAGCAGGGCACTAAGGCAGGAGAAGTAAGCGCCCCAGGAGGGAATCTGCCTGCGAGGGAACCTGTGCAGCACATCCCTTGTTCCGCTCGCCACTTCCCTGACTCTTAGGCAAAGCCCATCTCAGCTGGCTTGTAGGCGTGCCTCCGTGCTCAGAAGCAGCCCCGTGGCAGGCAGGACAGTGTGAGATGTCTTCTGGGCACGCAGCATGCTGCTTCCCATGCCCGGGACAAACTGCGAGCAGGTGCCTGGCTTGCGCTTCTATGTGCCGAGACTTGGAGCTGGCCAGCGCGCACCTTCCCGCTGTGTGTGCTGCTGTCCGCAAACAGCCTCCAAACAAAGCAGGGCACTAAGGCAAGAGAACTAAGAGCCCCAGGAGGGAATCTGCCTGCGAGGGAAGCTGTGCAGCACATCCCTTGTTCCGCTCGCCACTTCCCTGACTCTTAGGCAAAGCCCATCTCAGCTGGCTTGTAGGCGTGCCTCCGTGCTCAGAAGCAGCCCCGTGGCAGGCAGGACAGTGTGAGATGTCTTCTGGGCACGCAGCATGCTGCTTCCCATGCCCGGGACAAACTGCGAGCAGGTGCCTGGCTTGCGCTTCTATGTGTCGAGACTTGGAGCTGGCCAGCGCACACCTTCCCACTGTGTGTGCTGCTGTCCGCAAACAGCCTCCAAACAAAGCAGGGCACTAAGGCAGGAGAAGTAAGCGCCCCAGGAGGGAATCTGCCTGCGAGGGAAGCTGTGCAGCACATCCCTTGTTCCGCTCGCCACTTCCCTGACTCTTAGGCAAAGCCCATCTCAGCTGGCTTGTAGGCGTGCCTCCGTGCTCAGAAGCAGCCCCATGGCAGGCAGGACAGTGCGGGATGTCTTCTGGGCACGCAGCATGCTGCTTCCCATGCCCGGGACAAACTGCGAGCAGGTGCCTGGCTTGCGCTTCTATGTGCCGAGACTTGGAGCTGGCCAGCGCGCACCTTCCCGCTGTGTGTGCTGCTGTCCGCAAACAGCCTCCAAACAAAGCAGGGCACTAAGGCAAGAGAAGTAAGCGCCCCAGGAGGGAATCTGCCTGCGAGGGAAGCTGTGCAGCACATCCCTTGTTCCGCTCGCCACTTCCCTGACTCTTAGGCAAAGCCCATCTCAGCTTGCTTGGAGGCGTGCCTCCGTGCTCAGAAGCAGCCCCGTGGCAGGCAGGACAGTGCGGGATGTCTTCTGGGCACGCAGCATGCTGCTTCCCATGCCCGGGACAAACCGCGAGCAGGTGCCTGGCTTGCGATTCTATGTGCCGAGACTTGGAGCTGGCCAGCGCGCACCTTCCCGCTGTGTGTGCTGCTGTCCGCAAACAGCCTCCAAACAAAGCAGGGCACTAAGGCAGGAGAAGTAAGCGCCCCAGGAGGGAATCTGCCTGCGAGGGAACCTGTGCAGCACATCCCTTGTTCCGCTCGCCACTTCCCTGACTCTTAGGCAAAGCCCATCTCAGCTTGCTTGGAGGCGTGCCTCCGTGCTCAGAAGCAGCCCCGTGGCAGGCAGGACAGTGTGAGATGTCTTCTGGGCACGCAGCATGCTGCTTCCCATGCCCGGGACAAACTGCGAGCAGGTGCCTGGCTTGCGCTTCTATGTGCCGAGACTTGGAGCTGGCCAGCGCGCACCTTCCCGCTGTGTGTGCTGCTGTCCGCAAACAGCCTCCAAACAAAGCAGGGCACTAAGGCAAGAGAAGTAAGCACCCCAGGAGGGAATCTGCCTGCGAGGGAAGCTGTGCAGCACATCCCTTGTTCCGCTCGCCACTTCCCTGACTCTTAGGCAAAGCCCATCTCAGCTGGCTTGTAGGCGTGCCTCCGTGCTCAGAAGCAGCCCCGTGGCAGGCAGGACAGTGCGGGATGTCTTCTGGGCACGCAGCATGCTGCTTCCCATGCCCGGGACAAACCGCGAGCAGGTGTCTGGCTTGCGCTTCTATGTGCCGAGACTTGGAGCTGGCCAGCGCGCACCTTCCCGCTGTGTGTGCTGCTGTCCGCAAACAGCCTCCAAACAAAGCAGGGCACTAAGGCAAGAGATGTAAGCGCACCAGGAGGGAATCTGCCTGCGAGGGAAGCTGTGCAGCACATGCCTTGTTCCGCTCAACACTTCCCTGACTCTTAGGCAAAGCCCATCTCAGCTGGCTTGTAGGCATGCCTCCGTGCTCAGAAGCAGCCCCGTGGCAGGCAGGACAGTGCGGGATGTCTTCTGGGCACGCAGCATGCTGCTTCCCATGCCCGGGACACACCGCGAGCAGGTGCCTGGCTTGCGCTTCTATGTGTCGAGACTTGGAGCTGGCCAGCGCACACCTTCCCACTGTGTGTGCTGCTGTCCGCAAACAGCCTCCAAACAAAGCAGGGCACTAAGGCAGGAGAAGTAAGCGCCCCAGGAGGGAATCTGCCTGCGAGGGAAGCTGTGCAGCACATCCCTTGTTCCGCTCGCCACTTCCCTGACTCTTAGGCAAAGCCCATCTCAGCTGGCTTGTAGGCGTGCCTCCGTGCTCAGAAGCAGCCCCATGGCAGGCAGGACAGTGCGGGATGTCTTCTGGGCACGCAGCATGCTGCTTCCCATGCCCGGGACAAACCGCGAGCAGGTGCCTCGCTTGCGCTTCTATGTGCCGAGACTTGGAGCTGGCCAGCGCGCACCTTCCCGCTGTGTGTGCTGCTGTCCGCAAACAGCCTCCAAACAAAGCAGGGCACTAAGGCAAGAGAAGTAAGCGCCCCAGGAGGGAATCTGCCTGCGAGGGAAGCTGTGCAGCACATCCCTTGTTCCGCTCGCCACTTCCCTGACTCTTAGGCAAAGCCCATCTCAGCTTGCTTGGAGGCGTGCCTCCGTGCTCAGAAGCAGCCCCGTGGCAGGCAGGACAGTGCGGGATGTCTTCTGGGCACGCAGCATGCTGCTTCCCACTCCCGGGACAAACCGCGAGCAGGTGCCTGGCTTGCGATTCTATGTGTCGAGACTTGGAGCTGGCCAGCGCGCACCTTCCCGCTGTGTGTGCTGCTGTCCGCAAACAGCCTCCAAACAAAGCAGGGCACTAAGGCAGGAGAATTAAGCGCCCCAGGAGGGAATCTGCCTGCGAGGGAACCTGTGCAGCACATCCCTTGTTCCGCTCGCCACTTCCCTGACTCTTAGGCAAAGCCCATCTCAGCTGGCTTGTAGGCGTGCCTCCGTGCTCAGAAGCAGCCCCGTGGCAGGCAGGACAGTGTGAGATGTCTTCTGGGCACGCAGCATGCTGCTTCCCATGCCCGGGACAAACCGCGAGCAGGTGCCTGGCTTGCGCTTCTATGTGCCGAGACTTGGAGCTGGCCAGCGCGCACCTTCCCACTGTGTGTGCTGCTGTCCGCAAACAGCCTCCAAACAAAGCAGGGCACTAAGGCAGGAGAAGTAAGCGCCCCAGGAGGGAATCTGCCTGCGAGGGAAGCTGTGCAGCACATCCCTTGTTCCGCTCGCCACTTCCCTGACTCTTAGGCAAAGCCCATCTCAGCTGGCTTGTAGGCGTGCCTCCGTGCTCAGAAGCAGCCCTGTGGCAGGCAGGACAGTGCGGGATGTCTTCTGGGCACGCAGCATGCTGCTTCCCACGCCCGGGACAAACCGCGAGCAGGTGCCTGGCTTGCGATTCTATGTGCCGAGACTTGGAGCTGGCCAGCGCGCACCTTCCCGCTGTGTGTGCTGCTGTCCGCAAACAGCCTCCAAACAAAGCAGGGCACTAAGGCAGGAGAATTAAGCGCCCCAGGAGGGAATCTGCCTGCGAGGGAACCTGTGCAGCACATCCCTTGTTCCGCTCGCCACTTCCCTGACTCTTAGGCAAAGCCCATCTCAGCTGGCTTGTAGGCGTGCCTCCGTGCTCAGAAGCAGCCCCGTGGCAGGCAGGACAGTGCGAGATGTCTTCTGGGCACGCAGCATGCTGCTTCCCATGCCCGGGACAAACTGCGAGCAGGTGCCTGGCTTGCACTTCCATCTGCCGAGACTTGGAGCTGGCCAGCGCGCACCTTCCCGCTGTGTGTGCTGCTGTCCGCAAACAGCCTCCAAACAAAGCAGGGCACTAAGGCAAGAGAAGTAAGCACCCCAGGAGGGAATCTGCCTGCGAGGGAACCTGTGCAGCACATCCCTTGTTCCGCTCGCCACTTCCCTGACTCTTAGGCAAAGCCCATCTCAGCTGGCTTGTAGGCGTGCCTCCGTGCTCAGAAGCAGCCCCGTGGCAGGCAGGACAGTGCGAGAAGTACTCTGGGCACGCAGCATACTGCTTCCCATGCCCGGGACAAACTGCGAGCAGGTGCCTGGCTTGTGCTTCCATCTGCCGAGACTTGGAGCTGGCCAGCGCGCACCTTCCCGCTGTGTGTGCTGCTGTCCGCAAACAGCCTCCAAACAAAGCAGGGCACTAAGGCAAGAGAAGTAAGCGCCCCAGGAGGGAATCTGCCTGCGAGGGAAGCTGTGCAGCACATCCCTTGTTCCGCTCGCCACTTCCCTGACTCTTAGGCAAAGCCCATCTCAGCTGGCTTGTAGGCGTGCCTCCGTGCTCAGAAGCAGCCCCGTGGCAGGCAGGACAGTGCGGGATGTCTTCTGGGCACGCAGCATGCTGCTTCCCATGCCCGGGACAAACCGCGAGCAGGTGTCTGGCTTGCGCTTCTATGTGCCGAGACTTGGAGCTGGCCAGCGCGCACCTTCCCGCTGTGTGTGCTGCTGTCCGCAAACAGCCTCCAAACAAAGCAGGGCACTAAGGCAAGAGATGTAAGCGCCCCAGGAGGGAATCTGCCTGCGAGGGAACCTGTGCAGCACATCCCTTGTTCCGCTCGCCACTTCCCTGACTCTTAGGCAAAGCCCATCTCAGCTGGCTTGTAGGCGTGCCTCCGTGCTCAGAAGCAGCCCCGTGGCAGGCAGGACAGTGCGGGATGTCTTCTGGGCACGCAGCATGCTGCTTCCCATGCCCGGGACAAACTGCGAGCAGGTGCCTGGCTTGCGCTTCTATGTGCCGAGACTTGGAGCTGGCCAGCGCGCACCTTCCCGCTGTGTGTGCTGCTGTCCGCAAACAGCCTCCAAACAAAGCAGGGCACTAAGGCAAGAGAAGTAAGCGCCCCAGGAGGGAATCTGCCTGCGAGGGAAGCTGTGCAGCACATCCCTTGTTCCGCTCGCCACTTCCCTGACTCTTAGGCAAAGCCCATCTCAGCTGGCTTGTAGGCGTGCCTCCGTGCTCAGAAGCAGCCCCGTGGCAGGCAGGACAGTGTGGGATGTCTTCTGGGCACGCAGCATGCTGCTTCCCACGCCCGGGACAAACTGCAAGCAGGTGCCTCGCTTGCGCTTCTATGTGCCGAGACTTGGAGCTGGCCAGCGCGCACCTTCCCGCTGTGTGTGCTGCTGTCCGCAAACAGCCTCCAAACAAAGCAGGGCACTAAGGCAAGAGAAGTAAGCGCCCCAGGAGGGAATCTGCCTGCGAGGGAACCTGTGCAGCACATCCCTTGTTCCGCTCGCCACTTCCCTGACTCTTAGGCAAAGCCCATCTCAGCTGGCTTGTAGGCGTGCCTCCGTGCTCAGAAGCAGCCCCGTGGCAGGCAGGACAGTGCGGGATGTCTTCTGGGCACGCAGCATGCTGCTTCCCATGCCCGGGACAAACTGCGAGCAGGTGCCTGGCTTGCGCTTCTATGTGCCGAGACTTGGAGCTGGCCAGCGCGCACCTTCCCGCTGTGTGTGCTGCTGTCCGCAAACAGCCTCCAAACAAAGCAGGGCACTAAGGCAAGAGAAGTAAGCGCCCCAGGAGGGAATCTGCCTGCGAGGGAAGCTGTGCAGCACATCCCTTGTTCCGCTCGCCACTTCCCTGACTCTTAGGCAAAGCCCATCTCAGCTGGCTTGTAGGCATGCCTCCGTGCTCAGAAGCAGCCCCGTGGCAGGCAGGACAGTGCGAGAAGTACTCTGGGCACGCAGCATACTGCTTCCCATGCCCGGGACAAACTGCGAGCAGGTGCCTGGCTTGCGCTTCTATGTGCCGAGACTTGGAGCTGGCCAGCGCGCACCTTCCCGCTGTGTGTGCTGCTGTCCGCAAACAGCCTCCAAACAAAGCAGGGCACTAAGGCAAGAGAAGTAAGCGCCCCAGGAGGGAATCTGCCTGCGAGGGAAGCTGTGCAGCACATCCCTTGTTCCGCTCGCCACTTCCCTGACTCTTAGGCAAAGCCCATCTCAGCTGGCTTGTAGGCGTGCCTCCGTGCTCAGAAGCAGCCCCGTGGCAGGCAGGACAGTGCGAGATGTCTTCTGGGCACGCAGCATGCTGCTTCCCACGCCCGGGACAAACTGCGAGCAGGTGCCTCGCTTGCGCTTCTATGTGCCGAGACTTGGAGCTGGCCAGCGCGAACCTTCCCGCTGTGTGTGCTGCTGTCTGCAAACAGCCTCCAAACAAAGCAGGGCACTAAGGCAGGAGAACTAAGAGCCCCAGGAGGGAATCTGCCTGCGAGGGAACCTGTGCAGCACATCCCTTGTTCCGCTCGCCACTTCCCTGACTCTTAGGCAAAGCCCATCTCAGCTGGCTTGTAGGCGTGCCTCCGTGCTCAGAAGCAGCCCCGTGGCAGGCAGGACAGTGCGGGATGTTTTCTGGGCACGCAGCATGCTGCTTCCAATGCCCGGGACAAACCGCAAGCAGGTGCCTGGCTTGTGCTTCTATGTGCCGAGACTTGGAGCTGGCCAGCGCGCACCTTCCCGCTGTGTGTGCTGCTGTCCGCAAACAGCCTCCAAACAAAGCAGGGCACTAAGGCAAGAGAATTAAGCGCCCCAGGAGGGAATCTGCCTGCGAGGGAAGCTGTGCAGCACATCCCTTGTTCCGCTCGCCACTTCCCTGACTCTTAGGCAAAGCCCATCTCAGCTGGCTTGTAGGCGTGCCTCCGTGCTCAGAAGCAGCCCCGTGGCAGGCAGGACAGTGCGGGATGTCTTCTGGGCACGCAGCATGCTGCTTCCCATGCCCGGGGCAAACCGCGAGCAGGTGCCTCGCTTGCGCTTCTATGTGCCGAGACTTGGAGCTGGCCAGCGCGCACCTTCCCGCTGTGTGTGCTGCTGTCCGCAAACAGCCTCCAAACAAAGCAGGGCACTAAGGCAAGAGAATTAAGCGCCCCAGGAGGGAATCTGCCTGCGAGGGAACCTGTGCAGCACATCCCTTGTTCCGCTCGCCACTTCCCTGACGCTTAGGCAAAGCCCATCTCAGCTGGCTTGTAGGCGTGCCTCCGTGCTCAGAAGCAGCCCCGTGGCAGGCAGGACAGTGCGAGAAGTACTCTGGGCACGCAGCATACTGCTTCCCATGCCCGGGACAAACTGCGAGCAGGTGCCTGGCTTGCGCTTCTATGTGCCAAGACTTGGAGCTGGCCAGCGCGCACCTTCCCGCTGTGTGTGCTGCTGTCCGCAAACAGCCTCCAAACAAAGCAGGGCACTAAGGCAAGAGAACTAAGAGCCCCAGGAGGGAATCTGCCTGCAAGGGAACCTGTGCAGCACATCCCTTGTTCCGCTCGCCACTTCCCTGACTCTTAGGCAAAGCCCATCTCAGCTGGCTTGTAGGCGTGCCTCCGTGCTCAGAAGCAGCCCCGTGGCAGGCAGGACAGTGCGGGATGTCTTCTGGGCACGCAGCATACTGCTTCCCACGCCCGGGACAAACTCCGAGCAGGTGCCTCGCTTGCGCTTCTATGTGCCGAGACTTGGAGCTGGCCAGCGCGCACCTTCCCGCTGTGTGTGCTGCTGTCCGCAAACAGCCTCCAAACAAAGCAGGGCACTAAGGCAAGAGAAGTAAGCGCCCCAGGAGGGAATCTGCCTGCGAGGGAACCTGTGCAGCACATCCCTTGTTCCGCTCGCCACTTCCCTGACTCTTAGGCAAAGCCCATCTCAGCTGGCTTGTAGGCGTGCCTCCGTGCTCAGAAGCAGCCCCGTGGCAGGCAGGACAGTGCGAGATGTCTTCTGGGCACGCAGCATGCTGCTTCCCACGCCCGGGACAAACTGCGAGCAGGTGCCTGGCTTGCGCTTCTATGTGCCGAGACTTGGAGCTGGCCAGCGCGCACCTTCCCGCTGTGTGTGCTGCTGTCCGCAAACAGCCTCCAAACAAAGCAGGGCACTAAGGCAGGAGAACTAAGAGCCCCAGGAGGGAATCTGCCTGCGAGGGAACCTGTGCAGCACATCCCTTGTTCCGCTCGCCACTTCCCTGACTCTTAGGCAAAGCCCATCTCAGCTGGCTTGTAGGCATGCCTCTGTGCTCAGAAGCAGCCCCGTGGCAGGCAGGACAGTGCGGGATGTCTTCTGGGCACGCAGCATGCTGCTTCCCATGCCCGGGTCAAACTGCGAGCAGGTGCCTGGCTTGCGCTTCTATGTGTCGAGACTTGGAGCTGGCCAGCGCGCACCTTCCCGCTGTGTGTGCTGCTGTCCGCAAACAGCCTCCAAACAAAGCAGGGCACTAAGGCAGGTGAACTAAGAGCCCCAGGAGGGAATCTGCCTGCGAGGGAACCTGTGCAGCACATCCCTTGTTCCGCTCGCCACTTCCCTGACTCTTAGGCAAAGCCCATCTCAGCTGGCTTGTAGGCGTGCCTCCGTGCTCAGAAGCAGCCCCGTGGCAGGCAGGACAGTGCGAGATGTCTTCTGGGCATGCAGCATGCTGCTTCCCACGCCCGGGACAAACCGCGAGCAGGTGCCTGGCTTGCGCTTCTATGTGCCGAGACTTGGAGCTGGCCATGGCGCACCTTCCCGCTGTGTGTGCTGCTGTCCGCAAACAGCCTCCAAACAAAGCAGGGCACTAAGGCAGGAGAACTAAGAGCCCCAGGAGGGAATCTGCCTGCGAGGGAACCTGTGCAGCACATCCCTTGTTCCGCTCGCCACTTCCCTGACTCTTAGGCAAAGCCCATCTCAGCTGGCTTGTAGGCGTGCCTCCGTGCTCAGAAGCAGCCCCGTGGCAGGCAGGACAGTGCGGGATGTCTTCTGGGCACGCAGCATGCTGCTTCCCACGCCCGGTACAAACTGCGAGCAGGTGCCTGGCTTGCGCTTCTATGTGCCGAGACTTGGAGCTGGCCAGCGCGCACCTTCCCGCTGTGTGTGCTGCTGTCCGCAAACAGCCTCCAAACAAAGCAGGGCACTAAGGCAAGAGAATTAAGTGCCCCAGGAGGGAATCTGCCTGCGAGGGAACCTGTGCAGCACATCCCTTGTTCCGCTCGCCACTTCCCTGACTCTTAGGCAAAGCCCATCTCAGCTGGCTTGTAGGCGTGCCTCCGTGCTCAGAAGCAGCCCCGTGGCAGGCAGGACAGTGCGAGATGTCTTCTGGGCACGCAGCATGCTGCTTCCCACGCCCGGGACAAACTGCGAGCAGGTGCCTGGCTTGCGCTTCTATGTGCCGAGACTTGGAGCTGGCCAGCGCGCACCTTCCCGCTGTGTGTGCTGCTGTCCGCAAACAGCCTCCAAACAAAGCAGGGCACTAAGGTAGGAGAAGTAAGCGCCCCAGGAGGGAATCTGCCTGCGAGGGAACCTGTGCAGCACATCCCTTGTTCCGCTCGCCACTTCCCTGACTCTTAGGCAAAGCCCATCTCAGCTGGCTTGTAGGCGTGCCTCCGTGCTCAGAAGCAGCCCCGTGGCAGGCAGGACAGTGCGAGATGTCTTCTGGGCACGCAGCATGCTGCTTCCCACGCCCGGGACAAACTGCGAGCAGGTGCCTGGCTTGCGCTTCTATGTGCCGAGACTTGGAGCTGGCCAGCGCGCACCTTCCCGATGTGTGTGCTGCTGTCCGCAAACAGCCTCCAAACAAAGCAGGGCACTAAGGCAGGAGAACTAAGAGCCCCAGGAGGGAATCTGCCTGCGAGGGAACCTGTGCAGCACATCCCTTGTTCCGCTCGCCACTTCCCTGACTCTTAGGCAAAGCCCATCTCAGCTGGCTTGTAGGCATGCCTCCGTGCTCAGAAGCAGCCCCGTGGCAGGCAGGACAGTGCGGGATGTCTTCTGGGCACGCAGCATGCTGCTTCCCATGCCTGGGACAAACTGCGAGCAGGTGCATGGCTTGCGCTTCTATGTGCCGAGACTTGGAGCTGGCCAGCGCGCACCTTCCCGCTGTGTGTGCTGCTGTCCGCAAACAGCCTCCAAACAAAGCAGGGCACTAAGGCAAGAGAAGTAAGCGCCCCAGGAGGGAATCTGCCTGCGAGGGAAGCTGTGCAGCACATCCCTTGTTCCGCTCGCCACTTCCCTGACTCTTAGGCAAAGCCCATCTCAGCTGGCTTGTAGGCGTGCCTCCGTGCTCAGAAGCAGCCCCGTGGCAGGCAGGACAGTGCGAGAAGTACTCTGGGCACGCAGCATACTGCTTCCCATGCCCGGGACAAACTGCGAGCAGGTGCCTGGCTTGTGCTTCCATCTGCCGAGACTTGGAGCTGGCCAGCGCGCACCTTCCCGCTGTGTGTGCTGCTGTCCGCAAACAGCCTCCAAACAAAGCAGGGCACTAAGGCAAGAGAAGTAAGCTCCCCAGGAGGGAATCTGCCTGCGAGGGAAGCTGTGCAGCACATCCCTTGTTCCGCTCGCCACTTCCCTGACTCTTAGGCAAAGCCCATCTCAGCTGGCTTGTAGGCGTGCCTCCGTGCTCAGAAGCAGCCCCGTGGCAGGCAGGACAGTGCGGGATGTCTTCTGGGCACGCAGCATGCTGCTTCCCATGCCCGGGACAAACCGCGAGCAGGTGCCTGGCTTGTGCTTCTATGTGCCGAGACTTGGAGCTGGCCAGCGCGCACCTTCCCGCCTTGTGTGCTGCTGTCCGCAAACAGCCTCCAAACAAAGCAGGGCACTAAGGCAAGAGAAGTAAGCGCCCCAGGAGGGAATCTGCCTGCGAGGGAACCTGTGCAGCACATCCCTTGTTCCGCTCGCCACTTCCCTGACTCTTAGGCAAAGCCCATCTCAGCTGGCTTGTAGGCGTGCCTCCGTGCTCAGAAGCAGCCCCGTGGCAGGCAGGACAGTGCGAGATGTCTTCTGGGCACACAGCATGCTGCTTCCCACGCCCGGGACAAACTGCGAGCAGGTGCCTGGCTTGCGCTTCTATGTGCCGAGACTTGGAGCTGGCCAGCGCGCACCTTCCCGCCTTGTGTGCTGCTGTCCGCAAACAGCCTCCAAACAAAGCAGGGCACTAAGGCAAGAGAAGTAAGCACCCCAGGAGGGAATCTGCCTGCGAGGGAACCTGTGCAGCACATCCCTTGTTCCGCTCGCCACTTCCCTGACTCTTAGGCAAAGCCCATCTCAGCTGGCTTGTAGGCGTGCCTCCGTGCTCAGAAGCAGCCCCGTGGCAGGCAGGACAGTGCGAGATGTCTTCTGGGCACGCAGCATGCTGCTTCCCACGCCCGGGACAAACCGCGAGCAGGTGCCTGGCTTGCGCTTCTATGTGCCGAGACTTGGAGCTGGCCAGCGCGCACCTTCCCGCTGTGTGTGCTGCTGTCCGCAAACAGCCTCCAAACAAAGCAGGGCACTAAGGCAGGAGAAGTAAGCGCCCCAGGAGGGAATCTGCCTGCGAGGGAAGCTGTGCAGCACATCCCTTGTTCCGCTCGCCACTTCCCTGACTCTTAGGCAAAGCCCATCTCAGCTGGCTTGTAGGCGTGCCTCCGTGCTCAGAAGCAGCCCCGTGGCAGGCAGGACAGTGCGGGATGTCTTCTGGGCACGCAGCATGCTGCTTCCCACGCCCGGGACAAACCGCAAGCAGGTGCCTGGCTTGTGCTTCTATGTGCCGAGACTTGGAGCTGGCCAGCGCGCACCTTCCCGCTGTGTGTGCTGCTGTCCGCAAACAGCAACCAAACAAAGCAGGGCACTAAGGCAAGAGAATTAAGCGCCCCAGGAGGGAATCTGCCTGCGAGGGAAGCTGTGCAGCACATCCCTTGTTCCGCTCGCCACTTCCCTGACTCTTAGGCAAAGCCCATCTCAGCTGGCTTGTAGGCGTGCCTCCGTGCTCAGAAGCAGCCCCGTGGCAGGCAGGACAGTGCGGGATGTCTTCTGGGCACGCAGCATGCTGCTTCCCATGCCCGGGGCAAACCGCGAGCAGGTGCCTCGCTTGCGCTTCTATGTGCCGAGACTTGGAGCTGGCCAGCGCGCACCTTCCCGCTGTGTGTGCTGCTGTCCGCAAACAGCCTCCAAACAAAGCAGGGCACTAAGGCAAGAGAATTAAGCGCCCCAGGAGGGAATCTGCCTGCGAGGGAAGCTGTGCAGCACATCCCTTGTTCCGCTCGCCACTTCCCTGACTCTTAGGCAAAGCCCATCTCAGCTGGCTTGTAGGCGTGCCTCCGTGCTCAGAAGCAGCCCCGTGGCAGGCAGGACAGTGCGAGAAGTACTCTGGGCACGCAGCATACTGCTTCCCATGCCCGGGACAAACTGCGAGCAGGTGCCTGGCTTGCGCTTCTATGTGCCAAGACTTGGAGCTGGCCAGCGCGCACCTTCCCGCTGTGTGTGCTGCTGTCCGCAAACAGCCTCCAAACAAAGCAGGGCACTAAGGCAAGAGAACTAAGAGCCCCAGGAGGGAATCTGCCTGCAAGGGAACCTGTGCAGCACATCCCTTGTTCCGCTCGCCACTTCCCTGACTCTTAGGCAAAGCCCATCTCAGCTTGCTTGTAGGCGTGCCTCCGTGCTCAGAAGCAGCCCCGTGGCAGGCAGGACAGTGCGGGATGTCTTCTGGGCACGCAGCATACTGCTTCCCACGCCCGGGACAAACTCCGAGCAGGTGCCTCGCTTGCGCTTCTATGTGCCGAGACTTGGAGCTGGCCAGCGCGCACCTTCCCGCTGTGTGTGCTGCTGTCCGCAAACAGCCTCCAAACAAAGCAGGGCACTAAGGCAAGAGAAGTAAGCGCCCCAGGAGGGAATCTGCCTGCGAGGGAACCTGTGCAGCACATCCCTTGTTCCGCTCGCCACTTCCCTGACTCTTAGGCAAAGCCCATCTCAGCTGGCTTGTAGGCGTGCCTCCGTGCTCAGAAGCAGCCCCGTGGCAGGCAGGACAGTGCGAGATGTCTTCTGGGCACGCAGCATGCTGCTTCCCACGCCCGGGACAAACTGCGAGCAGGTGCCTGGCTTGCGCTTCTATGTGCCGAGACTTGGAGCTGGCCAGCGCGCACCTTCCCGCTGTGTGTGCTGCTGTCCGCAAACAGCCTCCAAACAAAGCAGGGCACTAAGGCAGGAGAACTAAGAGCCCCAGGAGGGAATCTGCCTGCGAGGGAACCTGTGCAGCACATCCCTTGTTCCGCTCGCCACTTCCCTGACTCTTAGGCAAAGCCCATCTCAGCTGGCTTGTAGGCATGCCTCTGTGCTCAGAAGCAGCCCCGTGGCAGGCAGGACAGTGTGGGATGTCTTCTGGGCACGCAGCATGCTGCTTCCCATGCCCGGGTCAAACTGCGAGCAGGTGCCTGGCTTGCGCTTCTATGTGTCGAGACTTGGAGCTGGCCAGCGCGCACCTTCCCGCTGTGTGTGCTGCTGTCCGCAAACAGCCTCCAAACAAAGCAGGGCACTAAGGCAGGTGAACTAAGAGCCCCAGGAGGGAATCTGCCTGCGAGGGAACCTGTGCAGCACATCCCTTGTTCCGCTCGCCACTTCCCTGACTCTTAGGCAAAGCCCATCTCAGCTGGCTTGTAGGCGTGCCTCCGTGCTCAGAAGCAGCCCCGTGGCAGGCAGGACAGTGCGAGATGTCTTCTGGGCATGCAGCATGCTGCTTCCCACGCCCGGGACAAACCGCGAGCAGGTGCCTGGCTTGCGCTTCTATGTGCCGAGACTTGGAGCTGGCCATGGCGCACCTTCCCGCTGTGTGTGCTGCTGTCCGCAAACAGCCTCCAAACAAAGCAGGGCACTAAGGCAGGAGAACTAAGAGCCCCAGGAGGGAATCTGCCTGCGAGGGAACCTGTGCAGCACATCCCTTGTTCCGCTCGCCACTTCCCTGACTCTTAGGCAAAGCCCATCTCAGCTGGCTTGTAGGCGTGCCTCCGTGCTCAGAAGCAGCCCCGTGGCAGGCAGGACAGTGCGGGATGTCTTCTGGGCACGCAGCATGCTGCTTCCCACGCCCGGGACAAACTGCGAGCAGGTGCCTGGCTTGCGCTTCTATGTGCCGAGACTTGGAGCTGGCCAGCGCGCACCTTCCCGCTGTGTGTGCTGCTGTCCGCAAACAGCCTCCAAACAAAGCAGGGCACTAAGGCAAGAGAAGTAAGCGCCCCAGGAGGGAATCTGCCTGCGAGGGAAGCTGTGCAGCACATCCCTTGTTCCACTCGCCACTTCCCTGACTCTTAGGCAAAGCCCATCTCAGCTGGCTTGTAGGCGTGCCTCCGTGCTCAGAAGCAGCCCCGTGGCAGGCAGGACAGTGCGGGATGTCTTCTGGGCACGCAGCATGCTCCTTCACATGCCCGGGACAAACTGCGAGCAGGTGCCTCGCTTGCGCTTCTATGTGTCGAGACTTGGAGTTGGCCAGCGCGCACCTTCCCGCTGTGTGTGCTGCTGTCCGCAAACAGCCTCCAAACAAAGCAGGGCACTAAGGCAAGAGAAGTAAGCGCCCCAGGAGGGAATCTGCCTGCGAGGGAACCTGTGCAGCACATCCCTTGTTCCGCTCACCACTTCCCTGACTCTTAGGCAAAGCCCATCTCAGCTGGCTTGTAGGCGTGCCTCCGTGCTCAGAAGCAGCCCCGTGGCAGGCAGGACAGTGCGAGATGTCTTCTGGGCACGCAGCATGCTGCTTCCCACGCCCGGGACAAGCTGCGAGCAGGTGCCTCGCTTGCGCTTCTATGTGCCGAGACTTGGAGCTGGCCAGCGCGCACCTTCCCGCTGTGTGTGCTGCTGTCCGCAAACAGCCTCCAAACAAAGCAGGGCACTAAGGCAAGAGAAGTAAGCGCCCCAGGAGGGAATCTGCCTGCGAGGGAAGCTGTGCAGCACATCCCTTGTTCCGCTCGCCACTTCCCTGACTCTTAGGCAAAGCCCATCTCAGCTGGCTTGTAGGCGTGCCTCCGTGCTCAGAAGCAGCCCCGTGGCAGGCAGGACAGTGCGGGATGTCTTCTGGGCACGCAGCATGCTGCTTCCCACGCCCGGGACAAACTGCGAGCAGGTGCCTGGCTTGCGCTTCTATGTGCCGAGACTTGGAGCTGGCCAGCGCGCACCTTCCCGCTGTGTGTGCTGCTGTCCGCAAACAGCCTCCAAACAAAGCAGGGCACTAAGGCAGGAGAACTAAGAGCCCCAGGAGGGAATCTGCCTGCGAGGGAAGCTGTGCAGCACATCCCTTGTTCCACTTGCCACTTCCCTGACTCTTAGGCAAAGCCCATCTCAGCTGGCTTGTAGGCATGCCTCCGTGCTCAGAAGCAGCCCCGTGGCAGGCAGGACAGTGCGAGAAGTACTCTGGGCACGCAGCATACTGCTTCCAATGCCCGGGACAAACTGCGAGCAGGTGCCTGGCTTGTGCTTCCATCTGCCGAGACTTGGAGCTGGCCAGCGCGCACCTTCCCGCTGTGTGTGCTGCTGTCCGCAAACAGCCTCCAAACAAAGCAGGGCACTAAGGCAAGAGAAGTAAGCGCCCCAGGAGGGAATCTGCCTGCGAGGGAAGCTGTGCAGCACATCCCTTGTTCCACTCGCCACTTCCCTGACTCTTAGGCAAAGCCCATCTCAGCTGGCTTGTAGGCGTGCCTCCGTGCTCAGAAGCAGCCCCGTGGCAGGCAGGACAGTGCGGGATGTCTTCTGGGCACGCAGCATGCTCCTTCACATGCCCGGGACAAACTGCGAGCAGGTGCCTCGCTTGCGCTTCTATGTGTCGAGACTTGGAGTTGGCCAGCGCGCACCTTCCCGCTGTGTGTGCTGCTGTCCGCAAACAGCCTCCAAACAAAGCAGGGCAGTAAGGCAAGAGAATTAAGCGCCCCAGGAGGGAATCTGCCTGCGAGGGAACCTGTGCAGCACATCCCTTGTTCCGCTCGCCACTTCCCTGACTCTTAGGCAAAGCCCATCTCAGCTGGCTTGTAGGCGTGCCTCCATGCTCAGAAGCAGCCCCGTGGCAGGCAGGACAGTGCGGGATGTCTTCTGGGCACGCAGCATGCTGCTTCCCATGCCCGGGACAAACCGCGAGCAGGTGCCTGGCTTGCGCTTCTATGTGCCGAGACTTGGAGCTGGCCAGCGCGCACCTTCCCGCTGTGTGTGCTGCTGTCCGCAAAGAGCCTCCAAACAAAGCAGGGCACTAAGGCAAGAGAAGTAAGCGCCCCAGGAGGGAATCTGCCTGCGAGGGAACCTGTGCAGCACATCCCTTGTTCCGCTCGCCACTTCCCTGACTCTTAGGCAAAGCCCATCTCAGCTGGCTTGTAGGCGTGCCTCCATGCTCAGAAGCAGCCCCGTGGCAGGCAGGACAGTGCGGGATGTCTTCTGGGCACGCAGCATGCTGCTTCCCATGCCCGGGACAAACCGCGAGCAGGTGCCTGGCTTGCGCTTCTATGTGCCGAGACTTGGAGCTGGCCAGCGCGCACCTTCCCGCTGTGTGTGCTGCTGTCCGCAAACAGCCTCCAAACAAAGCAGGGCACTAAGGCAAGAGAAGTAAGCGCCCCAGGAGGGAATCTGCCTGCGAGGGAAGCTGTGCAGCACATCCCTTGTTCCGCTCGCCACTTCCCTGACTCTTAGGCAAAGCCCATCTCAGCTGGCTTGTAGGCGTGCCTCCGTGCTCAGAAGCAGCCCCGTGGCAGGCAGGACAGTGCGGGATGTCTTCTGGGCACGCAGCATGCTGCTTCCCATGCCCGGGACAAACCGCGAGCAGGTGCCTCGCTTGCGCTTCTATGTGCCGAGACTTGGAGCTGGCCAACGCGCAACTTCCCGCTGTGTGTGCTGCTGTCCGCAAACAGCCTCCAAACAAAGCAGGGCACTAAGGCAAGAGAAGTAAGCGCCCCAGGAGGGAATCTGCCTGCGAGGGAAGCTGTGCAGCACATCCCTTGTTCCGCTCGCCACTTCCCTGACTCTTAGGCAAAGCCCATCTCAGCTGGCTTGTAGGCGTGCCTCCGTGCTCAGAAGCAGCCCCGTGGCAGGCAGGACAGTGCGGGATGTCTTCTGGGCACGCAGCATGCTGCTTCCCATGCCCGGGACAAACTGCGAGCAGGTGCCTCGCTTGCGCTTCTATGTGCCGAGACTTGGAGCTGGCCAGCGCGCACCTTCCCGCTGTGTGTGCTGCTGTCCGCAAACAGCCTCCAAACAAAGCAGGGCACTAAGGCAAGAGAAGTAAGCGCCCCAGGAGGGAATCTGCCTGCGAGGGAAGCTGTGCAGCACATCCCTTGTTCCACTCGCCACTTCCCTGACTCTTAGGCAAAGCCCATCTCAGCTGGCTTGTAGGCGTGCCTCCGTGCTCAGAAGCAGCCCCGTGGCAGGCAGGACAGTGCGAGAAGTACTCTGGGCACGCAGCATACTGCTTCCCACGCCCGGGACAAACTGCGAGCAGGTGCCTGGCTTGTGCTTCCATCTGCCGAGACTTGGAGCTGGCCAGCGCGCACCTTCCCGCTGTGTGTGCTGCTGTCCGCAAACAGCCTCCAAACAAAGCAGGGCACTAAGGCAAGAGAAGTAAGCGCCCCAGGAGGGAATCTGCCTGCGAGGGAAGCTGTGCAGCACATCCCTTGTTCCGCTCGCCACTTCCCTGACTCTTAGGCAAAGCCCATCTCAGCTGGCTTGTAGGCATGCCTCCGTGCTCAGAAGCAGCCCCGTGGCAGGCAGGACAGTGCGGGATGTCTTCTGGGCACGCAGCATGCTGCTTCCCATGCCCGGGACAAACCGCGAGCAGGTGCCTGGCTTGCGCTTCTATGTGCCGAGACTTGGAGCTGGCCAGCGCGCACCTTCCCGCTGTGTGTGCTGCTGTCCGCAAACAGCCTCCAAACAAAGCAGGGCACTAAGGCAAGAGAAGTAAGCGCCCCAGGAGGGAATCTGCCTGCGAGGGAAGCTGTGCAGCACATCCCTTGTTCCGCTCGCCACTTCCCTGACTCTTAGGCAAAGCCCATCTCAGCTGGCTTGTAGGCGTGCCTCCGTGCTCAGAAGCAGCCCCGTGGCAGGCAGGACAGTGCGGGATGTCTTCTGGGCACGCAGCATGCTGCTTCCCATGCCCGGGACAAACCGCGAGCAGGTGCCTGGCTTGCGCTTCTATGTGCCGAGACTTGGAGCTGGCCAGCGCGCACCTTCCCGCTGTGTGTGCTGCTGTCCGCAAACAGCCTCCAAACAAAGCAGGGCACTAAGGCAGGAGAACTAAGAGCCCAGGAGGGAATCTGCCTGCGAGGGAAGCTGTGCAGCACATCCCTTGTTCCGCTCGCCACTTCCCTGACTCTTAGGCAAAGCCCATCTCAGCTGGCTTGTAGGCGTGCCTCTGTGCTCAGAAGCAGCCCCGTGGCAGGCAGGACAGTGCGGGATGTCTTCTGGGCACGCAGCATGCTGCTTCCCACGCCCGGGACAAACTGCGAGCAGGTGCCTCGCTTGCGCTTCTATGTGCCGAGAGTTGGAGCTGGCCAGCGCGCACCTTCCCGCTGTGTGTGCTGCTGTCCGCAAACAGCCTCCAAACAAAGCAGGGCACTAAGGCAAGAGAAGTAAGCGCCGCAGGAGGGAATCTGCCTGCGAGGGAAGCTGTGCAGCACATCCCTTGTTCCGCTCGACGCTTCCCTGACTCTTAGGCAAAGCCCATCTCAGCTGGCTTGTAGGCGTGCCTCCGTGCTCAGAAGCAGCCCCATGGCAGGCAGGACAGTGCGAGATGTCTTCTGGGCACGCAGCATGCTGCTTCCACGCCCGGGACAAACTCCGAGCAGGTGCCTCGCTTGCGCTTCTATGTGCCGAGACTTGGAGCTGGCCAGCGCGCACCTTCCCGCTGTGTGTGCTGCTGTCTGCAAACAGCCTCCAAACAAAGCAGGGCACTAAGGCAAGAGAAGTAAGCGCCCCAGGAGGGAATCTGCCTGCGAGGGAACCTGTGCAGCACATCCCTTGTTCCGCTCACCACTTCCCTGACTCTTAGGCAAAGCCCATCTCAGCTGGCTTGTAGGCGTGCCTCCGTGCTCAGAAGCAGCCCCGTGGCAGGCAGGACAGTGCGAGAAGTACTCTGGGCACGCAGCATACTGCTTCCAATGCCCGGACAAACTGCGAGCAGGTGCCTGGCTTGTGCTTCCATCTGCCGAGACTTGGAGCTGGCCAGCGCGCACCTTCCCGCTGTGTGTGCTGCTGTCCGCAAACAGCCTCCAAACAAAGCAGGGCACTAAGGCAAGAGAAGTAAGCGCCCCAGGAGGGAATCTGCCTGCGAGGGAAGCTGTGCAGCACATCCCTTGTTCCACTCGCCACTTCCCTGACTCTTAGGCAAAGCCCATCTCAGCTGGCTTGTAGGCGTGCCTCCGTGCTCAGAACCAGCCCCGTGGCAGGCAGGACAGTGCGGGATGTCTTCTGGGCACGCAGCATGCTGCTTCCCACGCCCGGGACAAACTGCGAGCAGGTGCCTCGCTTGTGCTTCCATCTGCCGAGACTTGGAGCTGGCCAGCGCGCACCTTCCCGCTGTGTGTGCTGCTGTCCGCAAACAGCCTCCAAACAAAGCAGGGCACTAAGGCAAGAGAAGTAAGCGCCCCAGGAGGGAATCTGCCTGCGAGGGAACCTGTGCAGCACATCCCTTGTTCCGCTCACCACTTCCCTCACTCTTAGGCAAAGCCCATCTCAGCTGGCTTGTAGGCGTGCCTCCGTGCTCAGAAGCAGCCCCGTGGCAGGCAGGACAGTGCGGGATGTCTTCTGGGCACGCAGCATGCTGCTTCCCATGCCCGGGACAAACTGCGAGCAGGTGCCTGGCTTGCGCTTCTATGTGCCGAGACTTGGAGCTGGCCAGCGCGCACCTTCCCGCTGTGTGTGCTGCTGTCCGCAAACAGCCTCCAAACAAAGCAGGGCACTAAGGCAAGAGAAGTAAGCGCCCCAGGAGGGAATCTGCCTGCGAGGGAAGCTGTGCAGCACATCCATTGTTCCACTCGCCACTTCCCTGACTCTTAGGCAAAGCCCATCTCAGCTGGCTTGTAGGCGTGCCTCCGTGCTCAGAAGCAGCCCCGTGGCAGGCAGGACAGTGCGGGATGTCTTCTGGGCACGCAGCATGCTCCTTCACACGCCCGGGACAAACTGCGAGCAGGTGCCTCGCTTGCGCTTCTATGTGTCGAGACTTGGAGTTGGCCAGCGCGCACCTTCCCGCTGTGTGTGCTGCTGTCCGCAAACAGCCTCCAAACAAAGCAGGGCACTAAGGCAAGAGAATTAAGCGCCCCAGGAGGGAATCTGCCTGCGAGGGAACCTGTGCAGCACATCCCTTGTTCCGCTCGCCACTTCCCTGACTCTTAGGCAAAGCCCATCTCAGCTGGCTTGTAGGCGTGCCTCCGTGCTCAGAAGCAGCCCCGTGGCAGGCAGGACAGTGCGAGAAGTACTCTGGGCACGCAGCATACTGCTTCCCATGCCCGGGACAAACTCCGAGCAGGTGCCTGGCTTGCGCTTCTATGTGCCGAGACTTGGAGCTGGCCAGCGCGCACCTTCCCGCTGTGTGTGCTGCTGTCCGCAAACAGCCTCCAAACAAAGCAGGGCACTAAGGCAAGAGAAGTAAGCGCCCCAGGAGGGAATCTGCCTGCGAGGGAAGCTGTGCAGCACATCCCTTGTTCCGCTCGCCACTTCCCTGACTCTTAGGCAAAGCCCATCTCAGCTGGCTTGTAGGCGTGCCTCCGTGCTCAGAAGCAGCCCCGTGGCAGGCAGGACAGTGCGGGATGTCTTCTGGGCACGCAGCATGCTGCTTCCCATGCCCGGGACAAACTGCGAGCAGGTGCCTGGCTTGCGCTTCTATGTGCCGAGACTTGGAGCTGGCCAGCGCGCACCTTCCCGCTGTGTGTGCTGCTGTCCGCAAACAGCCTCCAAACAAAGCAGGGCACTAAGGCAAGAGAAGTAAGCACCCCAGGAGGGAATCTGCCTGCGAGGGAAGCTGTGCAGCACATCCCTTGTTCCGCTCGCCACTTCCCTGACTCTTAGGCAAAGCCCATCTCAGCTGGCTTGTAGGCGTGCCTCCGTGCTCAGAAGCAGCCCCGTGGCAGGCAGGACAGTGCGGGATGTCTTCTGGGCACGCAGCATGCTGCTTCCCATGCCCGGGACAAACCACGAGCAGGTGCCTGGCTTGCGCTTCTATGTGCCGAGACTTGGAGCTGGCCAGCGCGCACCTTCCCGCTGTGTGTGCTGCTGTCCGCAAACAGCCTCCAAACAAAGCAGGGCACTAAGGCAGGAGCACTAAGAGCCCCAGGAGGGAATCTGCCTGCGAGGGAAGCTGTGCAGCACATCCCTTGTTCCACTCGCCACTTCCCTGACTCTTAGGCAAAGCCCATCTCAGCTTGCTTGTAGGCGTGCCTCCGTGCTCAGAAGCAGCCCCGTGGCAGGCAGGACAGTGCGGGATGTCTTCTGGGCATGCAGCATACTGCTTCCCACGCCCGGGACAAACTGCGAGCAGGTGCCTCGCTTGCGCTTCCATCTGCCAAGACTTGGAGCTGGCCAGCGCGCACCTTCCCGCTGTGTGTGCTGCTGTCCGCAAACAGCCTCCAAACAAAGCAGGGCTCTAAGGCAAGAGAAGTAAGAGCCCCAGGAGGGAATCTGCCTGCGAGGGAAGCTGTGCAGCACATCCCTTGTTCCGCTCGCCACTTCCCTGACTCTTAGGCAAAGCCCATCTCAGCTGGCTTGTAGGCGTGCCTCCGTGCTCAGAAGCAGCCCCGTGGCAGGCAGGACAGTGCGGGATGTCTTCTGGGCACGCAGCATGCTGCTTCCCATGCCCGGGACAAACTGCGAGCAGGTGCCTGGCTTGCGCTTCCATCTGCCGAGACTTGGAGCTGGCCAGCGCGCACCTTCCCGCTGTGTGTGCTGCTGTCCGCAAACAGCCTCCAAACAAAGCAGGGCACTAAGGCAAGAGAAGTAAGCGCCCCAGGAGGGAATCTGCCTGCGAGGGAACCTGTGCAGCACATCCCTTGTTCCGCTCGCCACTTCCCTCACTCTTAGGCAAAGCCCATCTCAGCTGGCTTGTAGGCGTGCCTCCGTGCTCAGAAGCAGCCCCGTGGCAGGCAGGACAGTGCGGGATGTCTTCTGGGCACGCAGCATGCTGCTTCCCATGCCCGGGACAAACTGCGAGCAGGTGCCTGGCTTGCGCTTCTATGTGCCGAGACTTGGAGCTGGCCAGCGCGCACCTTCCCGCTGTGTGTGCTGCTGTCCGCAAACAGCCTCCAAACAAAGCAGGGCACTAAGGCAGGAGAACTAAGAGCCCCAGGAGGGAATCTGCCTGCGAGGGAAGCTGTGCAGCACATCCCTTGTTCCGCTCGCCACTTCCCTGACTCTTAGGCAAAGCCCATCTCAGCTGGCTTGTAGGCGTGCCTCCGTGCTCAGAAGCAGCCCCGTGGCAGGCAGGACAGTGCGGGATGTCTTCTGGGCACGCAGCATGCTGCTTCCCATGCCCGGGACAAACTGCGAGCAGGTGCCTGGCTTGCGCTTCCATCTGCCGAGACTTGGAGCTGGCCAGCGCGCACCTTCCCGCTGTGTGTGCTGCTGTCCGCAAACAGCCTCCAAACAAAGCAGGGCACTAAGGCAAGAGAAGTAAGCGCCCCAGGAGGGAATCTGCCTGCGAGGGAAGCTGTGCAGCACATCCCTTGTTCCGCTCGCCACTTCCCTGACTCTTAGGCAAAGCCCATCTCAGCTGGCTTGTAGGCATGCCTCTGTGCTCAGAAGCAGCCCCGTGGCAGGCAGGACAGTGCGGGATGTCTTCTGGGCACGCAGCATGCTGCTTCCCATGCCCGGGACAAACTGCGAGCAGGTGCCTGGCTTGCGCTTCTATGTGCCGAGACTTGGAGCTGGCCAGCGCGCACCTTCCCGCTGTGTGTGCTGCTGTCCGCAAACAGCCTCCAAACAAAGCAGGGCACTAAGGCAAGAGAAGTAAGCACCCCAGGAGGGAATCTGCCTGCGAGGGAAGCTGTGCAGCACATACCTTGTTCCGCTCGCCACTTCCCTGACTCTTAGGCAAAGCCCATCTCAGCTGGCTTGTAGGCGTGCCTCCGTGCTCAGAAGCAGCCCGTGGCAGGCAGGACAGTGCGAGAAGTACTCTGGGCACGCAGCATACTGCTTCCCATGCCCGGGACAAACTGCGAGCAGGTGCCTGGCTTGTGCTTCCATCTGCCGAGACTTGGAGCTGGCCAGCGCGCACCTTCCCGCTGTGTGTGCTGCTGTCCGCAAACAGCCTCCAAACAAAGCAGGGCACTAAGGCAAGAGAAGTAAGCGCCCCAGGAGGGAATCTGCCTGCGAGGGAAGCTGTGCAGCACATCCCTTGTTCCGCTCGCCACTTCCCTGACTCTTAGGCAAAGCCCATCTCAGCTGGCTTGTAGGCGTGCCTCCGTGCTCAGAAGCAGCCCCGTGGCAGGCAGGACAGTGCGGGATGTCTTCTGGGCACGCAGCATGCTGCTTCCCATGCCGGGACAAACCGCGAGCAGGTGCCTGGCTTGTGCTTCTATGTGCCGAGACTTGGAGCTGGCCAGCGCGCACCTTCCCGCCTTGTGTGCTGCTGTCCGCAAACAGCCTCCAAACAAAGCAGGCACTAAGGCAAGAGAAGTAAGCGCCCCAGGAGGGAATCTGCCTGCGAGGGAAGCTGTGCAGCACATCCCTTGTTCCGCTCGCCACTTCCCTCACTCTTAGGCAAAGCCCATCTCAGCTGGCTTGTAGGCGTGCCTCCGTGCTCAGAAGAAGCCCCGTGGCAGGCAGGACAGTGCGAGAAGTACTCTGGGCACGCAGCATACTGCTTCCCATGCCCGGGACAAACTGCGAGCAGGTGCCTGGCTTGCGCTTCTATGTGCCGAGAGTTGGAGCTGGCCAGCGCGCACCTTCCCGCTGTGTGTGCTGCTGTCCGCAAACAGCCTCCAAACAAAGCAGGGCACTAAGGCAAGAGAAGTAAGCGCCCCAGGAGGGAATCTGCCTGCGAGGGAAGCTGTGCAGCACATCCCTTGTTCCGCTCGCCACTTCCCTGACTCTTAGGCAAAGCCCATCTCAGCTGGCTTGTAGGCGTGCCTCCGTGCTCAGAAGCAGCCCCATGGCAGGCAGGACAGTGCGGGATGTCTTCTGGGCACGCAGCATGCTGCTTCCCATGCCCGGGACAAACTGCGAGCAGGTGCCTGGCTTGCGCTTCCATCTGCCGAGACTTGGAGCTGGCCAGCGCGCACCTTCCCGCTGTGTGTGCTGCTGTCCGCAAACAGCCTCCAAAAAAAGCAGGGCACTAAGGCAAGAGAAGTAAGCGCCCCAGGAGGGAATCTGCCTGCGAGGGAAGCTGTGCAGCACATCCCTTGTTCCGCTCGCCACTTCCCTGACTCTTAGGCAAAGCCCATCTCAGCTGGCTTGTAGGCGTGCCTCCGTGCTCAGAAGCAGCCCCGTGGCAGGCAGGACAGTGCGGGATGTCTTCTGGGCACGCAGCATGCTGCTTCCCATGCCCGGGACAAACCGCGAGCAGGTGCCTGGCTTGTGCTTCTATGTGCCGAGACTTGGAGCTGGCCAGCGCGCACCTTCCCGCCTTGTGTGCTGCTGTCCGCAAACAGCCTCCAAACAAAGCAGGGCACTAAGGCAAGAGAAGTAAGCGCCCCAGGAGGGAATCTGCCTGCGAGGGAAGCTGTGCAGCACATCCCTTGTTCCGCTCGCCACTTCCCTGACTCTTAGGCAAAGCCATCTCAGCTGGCTTGTAGGCGTGCCTCCGTGCTCAGAAGCAGCCCCGTGGCAGGCAGGACAGTGCGAGAAGTACTCTGGGCACGCAGCATACTGCTTCCCATGCCCGGGACAAACTGCGAGCAGGTGCCTGGCTTGCGCTTCCATCTGCCGAGACTTGGAGCTGGCCAGCGCGCACCTTCCCGCTGTGTGTGCTGCTGTCCGCAAACAGCCTCCAAACAAAGCAGGGCACTAAGGCAAGAGAAGTAAGAGCCCCAGGAGGGAATCTGCCTGCGAGGGAAGCTGTGCAGCACATCCCTTGTTCCGCTCGCCACTTCCCTGACTCTTAGGCAAAGCCCATCTCAGCTGGCTTGTAGGCGTGCCTCCGTGCTCAGAAGCAGCCCCGTGGCAGGCAGGACAGTGCGAGAAGTACTCTGGGCACGCAGCATACTGCTTCCCATGCCCGGGACAAACTGCGATCAGGTGCCTGGCTTGCGCTTCCATCTGCCGAGACTTGGAGCTGGCCAGCGCGCACCTTCCCGCTGTGTGTGCTGCTGTCCGCAAACAGCCTCCAAAGAAAGCAGGGCACTAAGGCAAGAGAAGTAAGCGCCCCAGGAGGGAATCTGCCTGCGAGGGAAGCTGTGCAGCACATCCCTTGTTCCGCTCGCCACTTCCCTGACTCTTAGGCAAAGCCCATCTCAGCTGGCTTGTAGGCGTGCCTCCGTGCTCAGAAGCAGCCCCGTGGCAGGCAGGACAGTGCGGGATGTCTTCTGGGCACGCAGCATGCTGCTTCCCATGCCCGGGACAAACCGCGAGCAGGTGCCTGGCTTGTGCTTCTATGTGCCGAGACTTGGAGCTGGCCAGCGCGCACCTTCCCGCCTTGTGTGCTGCTGTCCGCAAACAGCCTCCAAACAAAGCAGGGCACTAAGGCAAGAGAAGTAAGCGCCCCAGGAGGGAATCTGCCTGCGAGGGAAGCTGTGCAGCACATCCCTTGTTCCGCTCGCCACTTCCCTGACTCTTAGGCAAAGCCCATCTCAGCTGGCTTGTAGGCGTGCCTCCGTGCTCAGAAGCAGCCCCGTGGCAGGCAGGACAGTGCGGGATGTCTTCTGGGCACGCAGCATGCTGCTTCCCACGCCCGGGACAAACTCCGAGCAGGTGCCTGGCTTGCGCTTCTATGTGCCGAGACTTGGAGCTGGCCAGCGCGCACCTTCCCGCTGTGTGTGCTGCTGTCCGCAAAGAGCCTCCAAACAAAGCAGGGCACTAAGGCAAGAGAACTAAGAGCCCCAGGAGGGAATCTGCCTGCGAGGGAACCTGTGCAGCACATCCCTTGTTCCGCTCGCCACTTCCCTGACTCTTAGGCAAAGCCCATCTCAGCTGGCTTGTAGGCGTGCCTCCGTGCTCAGAAGCAGCCCGTGGCAGGCAGGACAGTGCGGGATGTCTTCTGGGCATGCAGCATGCTGCTTCCCATGCCCGGGACAAACCGCGAGCAGGTGCCTGGCTTGCGCTTCTATGTGCCGAGACTTGGAGCTGGCCAGCGCGCACCTTCCCGCTGTGTGTGCTGCTGTCCGCAAACAGCCTCCAAACAAAGCAGGGCACTAAGGCAAGAGAAGTAAGCGCCCCAGGAGGGAATCTGCCTGCGAGGGAAGCTGTGCAGCACATCCCTTGTTCCGCTCGCCACTTCCCTGACTCTTAGGCAAAGCCCATCTCAGCTGGCTTGTAGGCGTGCCTCCGTGCTCAAAAGCAGCCCCATGGCAGGCAGGACAGTGTGGGATGTCTTCTGGGCACGCAGCATGCTGCTTCCCACGCCCGGGACAAACTGCGAGCAGGTGCCTCGCTTGCGCTTCTATGTGCCGAGACTTGGAGCTGGCCAGCGCGCACCTTCCCGCTGTGTGTGCTGCTGTCCGCAAACAGCCTCCAAACAAAGCAGGGCACTAAGGCAAGAGAAGTAAGCACCCCAGGAGGGAATCTGCCTGCGAGGGAAGCTGTGCAGCACATCCCTTGTTCCGCTCGCCACTTCCCTGACTCTTAGGCAAAGCCCATCTCAGCTGGCTTGTAGGCGTGCCTCCGTGCTCAGAAGCAGCCCCGTGGCAGGCAGGACAGTGCGGGATGTCTTCTGGGCACGCAGCATGCTGCTTCCCACGCCGGGACAAACTGCGAGCAGGTGCCTCGCTTGCGCTTCTATGTGCCGAGACTTGGAGCTGGCCAGCGCGCACCTTCCCGCTGTGTGTGCTGCTGTCCGCAAACAGCCTCCAAACAAAGCAGGGCACTAAGGCAAGAGAAGTAAGCGCCCCAGGAGGGAATCTGCCTGCGAGGGAAGCTGTGCAGCACATCCCTTGTTCCGCTCGACGCTTCCCTGACTCTTAGGCAAAGCCCATCTCAGCTGGCTTGTAGGCGTGCCTCCGTGCTCAGAAGCAGCCCCATGGCAGGCAGGACAGTGCGAGATGTCTTCTGGGCACGCAGCATGCTGCTTCCCACGCCCGGGACAAACTCCGAGCAGGTGCCTCGCTTGCGCTTCTATGTGCCGAGACTTGGAGCTGGCCAGCGCGCACCTTCCCGCTGTGTGTGCTGCTGTCTGCAAACAGCCTCCAAACAAAGCAGGGCACTAAGGCAAGAGAAGTAAGCGCCCCAGGAGGGAATCTGCCTGCGAGGGAAGCTGTGCAGCACATCCCTTGTTCCGCTCGCCACTTCCCTGACTCTTAGGCAAAGCCCATCTCAGCTGGCTTGTAGGCGTGCCTCCGTGCTCAGAAGCAGCACCGTGGCAGGCAGGACAGTGCGGGATGTCTTCTGGGCACGCAGCATGCTGCTTCCCATGCCCGGGACAAACCGCGAGCAGGTGCCTGGCTTGCGCTTCTATGTGCAGAGACTTGGAGCTGGCCAGCGCGCACCTTCCCGCTGTGTGTGCTGCTGTCCGCAAAGAGCCTCCAAACAAAGCAGGGCACTAAGGCAAGAGAAGTAAGAGCCCCAGGAGGGAATCTGCCTGCGAGGGAAGCTGTGCAGCACATCCCTTGTTCCGCTCGCCACTTCCCTGACTCTTAGGCAAAGCCCATCTCAGCTGGCTTGTAGGCGTGCCTCCGTGCTCAGAAGCAGCCCCGTGGCAGGCAGGACAGTGCGGGATGTCTTCTGGGCACGCAGCATGCTGCTTCCCACGCCCGGGACAAACTGCGAGCAGGTGCCTCGCTTGCGCTTCTATGTGCCGAGACTTGGAGCTGGCCAGCGCGCACCTTCCCGCTGTGTGTGCTGCTGTCCGCAAACAGCCTCCAAAGAAAGCAGGGCACTAAGGCAAGAGAAGTAAGCACCCCAGGAGGGAATCTGCCTGCGAGGGAAGCTGTGCAGCACATCCCTTGTTCCGCTCGCCACTTCCCTGACTCTTAGGCAAAGCCCATCTCAGCTGGCTTGTAGGCGTGCCTCCGTGCTCAGAAGCAGCCCCGTGGCAGGCAGGACAGTGCGGGATGTCTTCTGGGCACGCAGCATGCTGCTTCCCATGCCCGGGACAAACCGCGAGCAGGTGCCTGGCTTGCGCTTCTATGTGCCGAGACTTGGAGCTGGCCAACGCGCAACTTCCCGCTGTGTGTGCTGCTGTCCGCAAACAGCCTCCAAACAAAGCAGGGCACTAAGGCAGGAGAAGTAAGCGCCCCAGGAGGGAATCTGCCTGCGAGGGAACCTGTGCAGCACATCCCTTGTTCCGCTCGCCACTTCCCTGACTCTTAGGCAAAGCCCATCTCAGCTGGCTTGTAGGCGTGCCTCCGTGCTCAGAAGCAGCCCCGTGGCAGGCAGGACAGTGCGGGATGTCTTCTGGGCACGCAGCATGCTGCTTCCCATGCCCGGGACAAACTGCGAGCAGGTGCCTGGCTTGCGCTTCTATGTGCCGAGACTTGGAGCTGGCCAGCGCGCACCTTCCCGCTGTGTGTGCTGCTGTCCGCAAACAGCCTCCAAACAAAGCAGGGCACTAAGGCAAGAGAAGTAAGCGCCCCAGGAGGGAATCTGCCTGCGAGGGAAGCTGTGCAGCACATCCCTTGTTCCGCTCGCCACTTCCCTGACTCTTAGGCAAAGCCCATCTCAGCTGGCTTGTAGGCGTGCCTCCGTGCTCAGAAGCAGCCCCGTGGCAGGCAGGACAGTGCGAGAAGTACTCTGGGCACGCAGTATACTGCTTCCCATGCCCGGGACAAACTGCGAGCAGGTGCCTGGCTTGTGCTTCCATCTGCCGAGACTTGGAGCTGGCCAGCGCGCACCTTCCCGCTGTGTGTGCTGCTGTCCGCAAACAGCCTCCAAACAAAGCAGGGCACTAAGGCAAGAGAAGTAAGCGCCCCAGGAGGGAATCTGCCTGCGAGGGAAGCTGTGCAGCACATCCCTTGTTCCGCTCGCCACTTCCCTGACTCTTAGGCAAAGCCCATCTCAGCTGGCTTGTAGGCATGCCTCCGTGCTCAGAAGCAGCCCCGTGGCAGGCAGGACAGTGCGGGATGTCTTCTGGGCACGCAGCATGCTGCTTCCCATGCCCGGACAAACCGCGAGCAGGTGCCTGGCTTGCGCTTCTATGTGCCGAGACTTGGAGCTGGCCAGCGCGCACCTTCCCGCTGTGTGTGCTGCTGTCCGCAAACAGCCTCCAAACAAAGCAGGGCACTAAGGCAAGAGAAGTAAGCGCCCCAGGAGGGAATCTGCCTGCGAGGGAACCTGTGCAGCACATCCCTTGTTCCGCTCGCCACTTCCCTGACTCTTAGGCAAAGCCCATCTCAGCTGGCTTGTAGGCGTGCCTCCGTGCTCAGAAGCAGCCCCGTGGCAGGCAGGACAGTGCGGGATGTCTTCTGGGCACGCAGCATGCTGCTTCCCATGCCCGGGACAAACCGCGAGCAGGTGCCTGGCTTGCGCTTCTATGTGCCGAGACTTGGAGCTGGCCAGCGCGCACCTTCCCGCTGTGTGTGCTGCTGTCCGCAAACAGCCTCCAAACAAAGCAGGGCACTAAGGCAGGAGAACTAAGAGCCCAGGAGGGAATCTGCCTGCGAGGGAAGCTGTGCAGCACATCCCTTGTTCCGCTCGCCACTTCCCTGACTCTTAGGCAAAGCCCATCTCAGCTGGCTTGTAGGCGTGCCTCCGTGCTCAGAAGCAGCCCCGTGGCAGGCAGGACAGTGCGGGATGTCTTCTGGGCACGCAGCATGCTGCTTCCCACGCCCGGGACAAACTGCGAGCAGGTGCCTGGCTTGCGCTTCTATGTGCCGAGAGTTGGAGCTGGCCAGCGCGCACCTTCCCGCTGTGTGTGCTGCTGTCCGCAGCCTCCAAACAAAGCAGGGCACTAAGGCAAGAGAAGTAAGCACCCCAGGAGGGAATCTGCCTGCGAGGGAAGCTGTGCAGCACATCCCTTGTTCCGCTCGACGCTTCCCTGACTCTTAGGCAAAGCCCATCTCAGCTGGCTTGTAGGCGTGCCTCCGTGCTCAGAAGCAGCCCCATGGCAGGCAGGACAGTGCGAGATGTCTTCTGGGCACGCAGCATGCTGCTTCCCACGCCCGGGACAAACTGCGAGCAGGTGCCTGGCTTGTGCTTCCATCTGCCGAGACTTGGAGCTGGCCAGCGCGCACCTTCCGCTGTGTGTGCTGCTGTCCGCAAACAGCCTCCAAACAAAGCAGGGCACTAAGGCAAGAGAAGTAAGCGCCCCAGGAGGGAATCTGCCTGCGAGGGAAGCTGTGCAGCACATCCCTTGTTCCGCTCGCCACTTCCCTGACTCTTAGGCAAAGCCCATCTCAGCTGGCTTGTAGGCATGCCTCCGTGCTCAGAAGCAGCCCCGTGGCAGGCAGGACAGTGCGGGATGTCTTCTGGGCACGCAGCATGCTGCTTCCCATGCCCGGGACAAACCGCGAGCAGGTGCCTGGCTTGCGCTTCTATGTGCCGAGACTTGGAGCTGGCCAGCGCGCACCTTCCCGCTGTGTGTGCTGCTGTCCGCAAACAGCCTCCAAACAAAGCAGGGCACTAAGGCAAGAGAAGTAAGCGCCCCAGGAGGGAATCTGCCTGCGAGGGAAGCTGTGCAGCACATCCCTTGTTCCGCTCGCCACTTCCTGACTCTTAGGCAAAGCCCATCTCAGCTGGCTTGTAGGCGTGCCTCCGTGCTCAGAAGCAGCCCCGTGGCAGGCAGGACAGTGCGGGATGTCTTCTGGGCACGCAGCATGCTGCTTCCCATGCCCGGGACAAACCGCGAGCAGGTGCCTGGCTTGCGCTTCTATGTGCCGAGACTTGGAGCTGGCCAGCGCGCACCTTCCCGCTGTGTGTGCTGCTGTCCGCAAACAGCCTCCAAACAAAGCAGGGCACTAAGGCAGGAGAACTAAGAGCCCAGGAGGGAATCTGCCTGCGAGGGAAGCTGTGCAGCACATCCCTTGTTCCGCTCGCCACTTCCCTGACTCTTAGGCAAAGCCCATCTCAGCTGGCTTGTAGGCGTGCCTCCGTGCTCAGAAGCAGCCCCGTGGCAGGCAGGACAGTGCGGGATGTCTTCTGGGCACGCAGCATGCTGCTTCCCACGCCCGGGACAAACTGCGAGCAGGTGCCTGGCTTGCGCTTCTATGTGCCGAGAGTTGGAGCTGGCCAGCGCGCACCTTCCCGCTGTGTGTGCTGCTGTCCGCAAACAGCCTCCAAACAAAGCAGGGCACTAAGGCAAGAGAAGTAAGCACCCCAGGAG